>NW_021166812.1:285000-335000 GCF_900634415.1 Cottoperca gobio | reverse complement strand
CAAGTTTTTATGTCCTTAAGGCTTGAAGTTTAGCCAATTGATTGGTTTCATCTGGTTTAATTGATGGATATAATTGGGTATCATCCGCATAACAATGAAAGTTTATAGAGTGGTTCCTTATAATATTGCCCAAAGGAAGCATATATAAGGTGAATAGAATCGGTCCAAGTACAGAACCCTGCGGAACTCCAAGACTGACTTTGGCTGTCATGGAGGATTTATCGTTAACAAGTACAAATTGAGATCGCTCAGATAAATAGGACTTGAACCAGCTTAGTGCGGTTCCTTTTATGCCAACACAATGTTCCAGTCTCTGCAGTAGAATGTCCTGATCAACAGTGTGGAAAGCAGCACTGAGGTCTAACAAGACAAGAACAGAGACAAGTCCTTTGTCTGATGCCAAAAGAAGGTCATTGGTAACTTTCACCAGTGCCGTCTCTGTGCTATGATGAACTCTAAATCCAGATTGAAAAACCTCAAATAAACTATTATTATGTAAAAAAATCACATAACTGTTTTGCAACTGCTTTCTCAAGGATCTTAGCGAGAAAGGGAAGGTTAGATATCGGCCTATAGTTGGCTAAAACCTCTGGATCAAGACCAGGCTTTTTAAGAAGTGGTTTTATTACAGCTACTTTAAAGGATTGTGGTACGTAGCCAGATAATAGAGACAGGTTGATCATATTTAATAACGAGGTGTTAATTAAGGGTAAAACTTCTTTAAACAGTTTAGTTGGAATCGGGTCTAAAAGACAGGTTGATGGCTTAGACGATGAGATTGATGCTGTAGAGAGGATAACGTAGAGAAAATAACATAGAGGATAATGTTGATAATAATAACGTAGCGACGATAACAGAGCAGGCAGCTCCAAATCAGAATTTCTCTTCAATTTAGATTTTTGTGACTTTTATTTCTGTTTCTTCTGATCTTGAATCTGATTGGTCGCTCTGTCTCCCCATAGACATCATGCACGAGCTTCCGGTGACAGAGACAATTTCTCTGACGAAAAACACAAGTTTGACGGGGTGCGAGCCTCCATACGACGAGGGCCGCCTGCCGCTGGTGCTACTGTACAGTGGCGTGCTGGCTGTCGGGCTGCCCGCTAACCTGCTGACCGTGTACCTCACCTGGCTGCAGGTGTCCAGGAAGAACGTGCTGGGCGTGTACCTGTGGAGCCTGTCGTTGTGTGACCTCACCTACCTGGGCACTCTGCCGCTGTGGGCGCACTACGTCAGCATAGGTCATTGGTGGCCGTGGAGCTCGGCTGCCTGCAAGCTAACGGGCTACATCTTTTTCAACAACATGTACATCAGCATCTTCCTGCTCTGCTGCATCTCCTGCGACCGCTACGTCGCCGTCGTCTACAGTGTGGAGTCCCGTGGTCTCCGGCGGCAGCGTGTCGCAGCCCTCATCGCTCTTGCCATCGTGCTGCTGGTTGCTGTTGGTCACATCCCTGTCTTCACCATGAGGGAGGGCAACGGCGCAGAGGCCGGATGCCGCTGCTTTGAGCCTAGTCAAAGCAGCGCCACGGTGACGGGCTTCAACTACGCCCGCTTCGTCGTTGGCTTCCTTATCCCGCTGCTAGTGCTGATGGTGACGAACCGTGGCATCCTGGCCAACGTGCAGCGCAGCACGGGGCTGCGGCGGGAGCAGAAGGAGCGCGTCCGATGGCTGGCAGTGGCGGTGGTGGTGCTCTTCCTGGTCTGCTTTGCCCCGTACCACATCATCCTGCTGGCCCGTGCCGTCATCTTCCACTTCCCCCAGCCGGAGGACAGCACCTGTCTGCTCGAGAGGAACATGTACACGCCCTACACCATCTCGCTCGGCCTGTCCACCGTCAACAGCGCCGTTAACCCCATCCTCTACGTCCTGTCCAGCGACAACATCCGCAAAGAGCTGAGGCGAGGTCTTGCGCAGATCTGTGACCGAGCGACTCTGAGAGCGCGGTCCGACAGCAGCAAGAACAAGATCCAGATGCAGAACTCCACAGAGCTGAAACTAGTGACCGAGACACACCCAGGAGGAAAACCAGTGGGGAGCTGACAGACTCTCCCAGCCTGTATATAAGCCGTTGTGCCCGACGCCTTTTGTATTAATTGTTTTACTAGGATTTTCTAAATGAACATCATGTGATGAAGAAGACTTGAAACTAGAGATCCAGACCATAAACTCATCAGGAAAATGTTTACTAAGAGAAACGGGAGAGGTCGAGATGCAGCGAACACATTTAAAATGTTTCTGTTCCTCATGAGGATAATTATGAAGATTGTAGATCTTTATGTTACCGCAGTGGGACTCACATTAAATGTAAACACTGATGTCAGTCATGTGACCTTCGAGGACATCTCTCTGACCTGATTCAGGCTCTGCTCTCCGATTGGCTCGGCTGTCTCTCTGCTGTCATCCAGACGCTCCGATTGGCTGACTGAGTTTGTAAACAAGCAGACAGGCCACACCCCTCCTGAATATTTAATGAGCCTGCCAGACAGGGCCACTTAATAATTGTGAGGGTTCTGAATGCTTTTTCATTTTTCTTTATTTATAATACGTGTTAATGTTGACGCTTTTATAATTATAAAGTTGTTTCCACTATAACAATAACTTCACTGATAGTACAATAAAAAATTAAACAACCTTTAAAATTTTATTTAATTATTGTGTATTGGCCACTTTATTTCATGTTCTTTTGCTGTAACAAGGTACATTTCCCTGTTGTGGGACCAGTGGCGGGCCGTCAGGGCCAGCAAGGCCTTCTCTGCTGGCCTAAACATCATCAGAATATACATTTAACTTTTATATATTTTCTCCACAAATATGTATTAAATTATTCCCCAGAGTCTATCCTCTTTATGTCATAGCTTTCCTCTGGGTTGCGCTGCTTCCAGCCTCAGATGGAGATTTGGAGGTCTGGCCTTTATGTTAGAGCTTTTATCCAATCATATTTCAGCCATGATGTGTTGCCAGGGTCCAAGAGATCTGCCCTGAGGCCTTCAGAAGCAACAGCGCCTGTCGCTTAAAGTGAACGGAAACGAAACTATGGCGTTAATAACCAATCAGATTTCGAGTTGGCGACACCGGGGCCAGCTAGCAGGCCTACGATAACGTCAGCACGTGCACGTCTTTTGATTGGATACGCACTATTGAGAGGCAGAGCTATGCAGAGCTAGCAAACTTTGAACAAGCTAATTTGTGTAGATTTCTACAAGCTGTTTGTTTTCAACCCACAATGTCTGAAGGAGGAGAAGAGATCGATGTGGTCGCAGATATCATTACAACACCATTTTCAAGACAAACCTTTCAAGAAAAGATAGACATCGTGAGAAGAGAACGGCCAACCCCGACGCTAGCGAGCCAATCACAGCCGGGAAAAGGGTTTGTCCGCCACTTTCAGATCACTAACTACGAGCGGTACCCCCGGCTCACAGCCTCCGAGAGGCACTGCACAGTGTACTGCTGGGAATGCTACAACTAAATGTTTCGTAAATATTAATATAACTCTGTTGTTAGGGTGATGCAACGCCCGGTTATACTGCGTTCTGTCTACATGTATAGTTTCTATTCCCATGGCGTCATAATGATGAATGATAAGGACTGTGTACCTATGCAACTAGCGGCCTGCGGGCCGGATACGGCCCTTCTGAACTTTTTTCTGGCCCGCTAGACGTTGCCTGCAAATCAAATTCACATCAAATGCGGCGAAAACGCAGGTGTTTCCATCCCACTCCAAAACGCACCTGCCATCGGCTCAGTCAAGCTCACGCTGGGTTGGCGGGCCACAGAGAAAGTCACTCTTTACTTTAGCTCGGCACGCTAACAACACGCTTAAAGATGTCTCTCTCCAAGACAAAGAAAGCTAGGAGTTGATTCTGAAAACCGTCACTTCCAGAGCGAATGGACGGACACGTATTGATTTACTTTGCCACCGCAACAAGTAATAAACTGGTGTGTTTATCGTGAAGAATGTATTTCCGTGATGAAAGAATACAACGTGAAGCGACACTACAGGTCAAGTCACGGCTCGTTTTCTGTCAGATGTCCCGTGGGCTCAGAGGAACGGAGAAGGAAAGTACCGGGACCGTTAGCATCATTTAACGGAGTCAAGTGGCTTTTGCACGGAACAAGAGAGCCACGATAGCAGCCCTGCTTTATTTTAGTCCTCTCCTCTCCTCCGCTGTGTCTGACTGACTGACTGTAAGTATGTGCGCACGTGTCGTGTGTGTGTGTGTTTGTGCCCTTCGCGAAGCAGAGGAGAATGTGAACCCGCAAAGTAAACACGGAAACGTGCACATAAACAACATACATATCATTTAATAACCTGTTCAATGTGAAAACTGAGTTCTGATTATAAAAAAACCCCAAAAGTTTCTCTCACTGACTGAAACAGGCTCAACATGACAGAAGTCTGTTTGTAGTTCTATAGGAGTACATCACCTGATTTAATGTAATGCATTCTTAGTGTAAATGCAAAGACCGGTAATGTGGTGAATACTGTTTTATTATATTCATCTTTGTTTCTACATTAGTGGACATGGACCTGTTGGGAAACAACTCATGTCTCCTTGGTTTTAAAGATGCAACATGTTGCACTTTTGTGTCACTATTAACACTACTGTAAGTTATTTGTATTGTGTGGCCCACAAACCCCCAGTGATTTTCCTATTTGGCCCACTTGCTAATGTAGTTGAATATCCCTGCTGTATCACTGAAGGCCCGCCACTGTGTGGGACTAATGAAGGATTTCTTATTCAGACTTCTCTCACAGGAAAAATATTAATTAAAATAATGCTGTAAAAGCCCCCACCCCACATAAACTCTCTCAGACTCTTCAGAATATTTTATTGAGTTTCTGTTCGGCTGCTAACATGTTTAATGACAAAGATCCTTTAATAGAGATTCTGGAAGAAACAGAGCAGTAGTGTTCAGGTGTGTGCCCCCCCCCCCAGCCCTGGGGGAGCAACAGGAAAGATCATCACTGACACAAAAGATTATTTTCTCCTACAACAACAACAACGATGATGATGATGTGCAACTTTAACAAAACTTTAAAATGAATAATTAATTCATACAGTGTTTTTCTCATCAGAGTGAGACCTCCCGTCTGTTAGCTCAGCCGCTAACGGCCCGCTAAAGCTCAACAGGAAGTTATTTAATGAAGATAAAGTGATTGGTCCCACAATGCCAATCAGACTAAAGGTCAAACACAGCAGCCATCAGCAGGAGGCAGGGTTTAAAACCAGGGGGCGGAGCTTCCCAGCAGGTATAGTCCTACAAAAATAAAAGCAGCAGGAAGCGCAGACTCACCCCGCCACAATAAAATCATCAAGTAAAATCTAAACTCTCAGTCTGCAGCCTAATTGGTTCATTAAGCAGGGGTGCAGGGCCTCAGGGATCCATCTCCAGGCCGTCCAAGGTGAGCTGGCTGCGGTGGGGGGAGTTGGGACTGGGGGGGCTGCTGGGGTTAGAGCTGTTAGAGGGGGTCGAATGTTTGGTGGAGTCAGAGTCCGGCTGCAGAGAGACAGACAGGCAGAGAGAGAGACAGAGAGAGACAGAGAGAGACAGGCAGAGAGAGAGACAGAGAGAGACAGGCAGAGAGAGAGACAGAGAGAGACAGGCAGAGAGAGAGACAGGCAGACAGAGAGAGAGACAGAGAGAGAGACAGGCAGAGAGAGAGACAGAGACACAGGCAGAAAGACAGGCAGAGACAGAGAGACAGGCAGAGAGAGAGAGACAGAGACAGATAGACAGGCAGAGAGAGAGAGGGCAGAGAGAGAGACAGAGAGACAGGCAGAGAGAGAGAGACAGAGACAGAGAGAAAGGCAGAGAGAGACAGGCAGAGAGAGAGACAGGCAGAGAGAGAGACAGGTTAACAGTGTTGTAGTTCTGATATTACATCCTGTAAAGCTTCTAAATCTTTGTAATAGTTTCTCGGGGACTGAGGACGTGTCATGTTTCTTTAACTCTTTAAAGAAACAATAATAAATAATAATTCTGCTCCTGTAGTACCTCTCGGTCCAGGTCCTGGTCCGGCTCAGAGATGCTGTGAGACGAAGCTCCGCCCCCAAAGTCTGAACCAATGAAAACACAGATAACAGATGACATCACAGCTCACAGTAATACAGACGGCACATAATGCACGGTACATGGTGTGTACCTGAGGCTGTGCGTGTGATGTGAGTCTTGCTCCTCTGTTGCCGGGAGATGCTGGAAAGTGGGCGGGGCTTATCTTTAATTGAGTCGTCCTGAGAGGAAGGAATCACACTCTGTACCACACACACACACACACACACACACACACACACACATTAATATATACCACATTATGGTCAGCGCCCCCCAGCGGTCGTATTAACATCCTGCCTGCTCTTATTGTAATGTTGTTTTCAATCAACTGCAACTCCCAGAAGGCTTCTTCAGCAAAGGCTCAAGGGGGAGATGTAGTTTCCGATTTTACAGATTAAGGATTTTTGTTTTTTATGCAAAACAACACTGTAGATTACATTTGAACACATGATGAACGTTATATTTACCTTCGCCAATACTAAGTTTTACTTAATAGAGCCTGAACGCACCTTAATATAACTAATGTAACTAATAACTACCTTCGTTATTTAGCCGGACTGTGTGAACACTGACGAGTGTGGGAGTGTGGGGGAGGAGAGGGCGAGCAGGGGTGAGGGAGAGAGAGAGAAGCTGGCCTACCCTTCCCAGAGAGGAGGTGGAGGGAGAAGAGGAGGAGGAGGAGGAAGGCTGCAGGAGGCTCTGCTGGGGAGGAGGAGGAAGAGTCTTTCTGCAAGAAGGCGCCGGCCGACACCGAGGTCATGTGATAGACCGTGCTCAAAGTTGGAGGGGGGAGAGATGAGGGTGTGACGGGAGGAGGGGGAGGGAGACGGGTCGGGGGAAAGGGAGGTGAAGTCACAGACCTGAGCATCAGGAGGGATGAGGGGGTGAGTGAGGTGAAACAGGGGGGAGAAGAGAGGAGGAGTCAGTGTGATGATCAGAGCAGGGGGGGGGGGGGCAGGCGAGGGAGGAGAACATGCCGGCAGGAGGTGGGGGGGGGGGCAGAGAGGGGGAGTTACCAGCGGGAGGTCCATGAGGACCTGCATGCCGTCTCCTGGTCCCATGTGGGCCACGTGGTTAAAGTTGGTCGGGTTGGAAATCATCTTGGATCTGAGCTCAGGGTCCCTCAGCATCTCCCTGACACATGCGGGGGCACGTTAGTCGTGTGTACACAGTCACTGTGTACTAATACACAGTATTACGATACATTACTGTGTACTAGTATATAGTACAGTACTGTGTATTAGTATACATCAAAATATATTACTGTATTACAATACAGTACAATAATATACATTGATATTACTGTGAAATAATATACATTAATATATAATACTGTGTATTATACATACATACATACATTATATTACTGTGTATTAGTACCCAGTCATGTGTATTCATATACATGAATACACATTACTGTGTAATCGTATACATTAATATATTAGTGCAGGGGTCGGGAACCTATGGCTCTTCGATGACGCGTTATGGCTCGCAGACAATTTTGAGCTGACATTTTTTAACATGTTTAACAAGTAATAAATAATTATACTGTGTCATTTTAAAGTAAAACATTTAGGCAGCGGATATATTTTTAGTTATTTTTAGCCCTGCTCTTCGCGAACAAGCTGAGGAGAAACTGCGCAACGCAAGCAGTAGACCAGGGGTGTCAAACTCAATCACAGAGAGGGCCGGACATTAAGGCATCGTTTCGGGGGTGAAGCTTGGAAACTGCAGCGCCCACAGAGTCACACTTTGCCTTGAGTGTGTCGTTACACTGGAGGTCAATCAGCTCCGTTTGGATGTTCACATGTGCTGTTTCCACGTCAACTGCAAACGGATTGCTGAGCAGTTCATGCGCAGTCGGGAACACAGCGGTGGAGATGTTTGTCAGCGTTTGGAAACACGTAGTGACCAAAGTTTCCTTCTGCATCAGAGTCTCCCACAGGCAGCTCGGCTTGGAACGCTCTCACTGCATCATACATGTCCGTGATCACACGGCCCTGAAGCTGCAGGTTTAACA
This sequence comes from Cottoperca gobio, assembly GCF_900634415.1. NCBI lineage: Eukaryota > Metazoa > Chordata > Actinopteri > Perciformes > Bovichtidae > Cottoperca > Cottoperca gobio. The sequence continues at coordinate 326,919 of NW_021166812.1, read as the reverse complement.
GTGAGATGCTTCGTTATGTCGCACAAACAGGCCAGCTCACACCGGTCCCAGAGATCTGTGCTGCGTTTCCCTTTGCTTCCAAAAACGGCCAGATTTCCTCACGCAACTCAAAACATCTATTCAGCATTTTCCCTCGACTGAGCCATCGCACCGCCGTGTTCAGAATGTATCTCCTCAGGAAAAGACTTACAGTGTTCCATCTCCAGAGCTTTACAACACAGCGCTCCCTGGTGTATGACTGCAGTGATACACCGTCAGCTCACCTGCACAGTTCTCCCGCTGCATCTTCTCCCGCATCCTGCACTAATCCGCTCTTTTCATCACATCGCAGGTTCCGTCTGTCGTCAGTCCCGTCAGTTTGTCCCGGGGCAGTTTCATTTCATTCACACATTTAGATACGTCCTCAAATATGTATTTTCCCGTGGTCGTGCCATGCATTGATTTAATTACCAAAACCGGCGGGCCAGTTATGACAGAGAATTTATATTTTCTCGCGGGCCGGATATAATTGTGGCCTTGAGTTTGACACCAGTGCAGTAGACACAGAAACGTGCACATACATTAGATAAATAACATAAACGTTTAGTTTGTTTAATAAAAGAGCACCTGTTCAATGTGAAAAGTGAGTTGTGAATATTAAATACATAAAATCAGAGGGGGGCGCGGGGTTCCATTGTGGCACAGACAATGGTAGGGGAAACACTGATAACGCTTTTAGTACTTGGAGACGTGATATACCAAAAGGTTCCCGGCCCCTGTATTAGTGTGTACTAGTACAAAGTCATGTGTATTAATATGCATTCATATACATTACTCTGTAATAATATACATTAATATATTAGGCTGTACTAGTACACAGTGTACACACTGAAACACTCACCTCCTCTGCTGAAGTCGTTCCTCCTCAGGAACCTTAAACAGGAACTTCCTCTTACTGCGAGTTCTCACCATCAACTTCCTGCTGTGGTCCGATGTCTCGGGATGGTGAGGTCCCCCGCTGAGGACAGAGACAGGTGGAGATAGACAGGTGGAGACAGAGAGACAGACAGGTGGAGACAGACAGCGACAGACAGGTGGAGACAGACAGACAGGTGGAGACAGAGAGACAAGTGAGACAGAGAGACAAGTGGAGACAGAGACGGACAGGTGGAGACAGAGAGACAGACAGGTGGAGACAGACAGACAGGTGGAGACAGAGAGACAGACAGACAGGTGGAGACAGAGAGACAGACAGGTGGGAACAGACAGACAGGTAGAGACAGACAGACAGGTGGGGACAGACAGGTGGAGACAGACAGACAGAGAGAGAGACAGGTTAGGTTCAGGGTGGTGAAGTGTTGAGAGTTTAGTGTGAACACAGCAGGTGTGTCAAAATAAAGAAGACGTCTGCGTTACCTGACGAGGTGTTGCTGAAGTAAATCAGACGAGGAGGTTCTGAGCTCAGTAGGTTTAACGTCCCTTCAACATTCAGAGGTCTGATCTGAGGACACACACTGAGATGTGATTGGCTGCTTCTCAACTGTGACCATGTTTGCCGAGTTGTGATTGGTTACCTTGCGGAGGGAGATGGTCTGAACCCACTCAGTGGTGTGAATATCGAAGACGTCGAGCCCGTACTCACTGTAGACCGTCAGGTGGGACGAGTTAGAGCCTGGAGAGACAGACAGACTATCAACTACCTGCCAATACTGATGATTACCTTCGTGATCTTTAAAAGAAGCTGACCATTATGATAAAAAACCAGGATCAATCGCCAGGAATCACACATTACCTGTAACATCTACACCTGTAGCTTACAGACACCTAAGACCAACTAGCTGCACCGGTCTGAACCACAGCCTGTATATAAGAAGTGACAACACCCACTGGTTTGTGGACTGCCGCTTTGAAGCCTCACGTTTGGCACCTTCTTGGAATTTGACAGCTAATGTAAGCGCTAGCTTGGAAGTGGAAATGAATCTTCTTTTAATGGTCACACATGAACACAGCACAAATTTAGACATGTAACCCATCCTAGTATTAGCAGCAGTGGGCACCTATTACACGTACAGCGCACGGGGCGCAGAGTAGGGGTCAGGTGTCTTGCTATAGGGCACCTCAGCAGTGCCCGGGAGACGGACTGGCACCTCTCTAGGTACCAGAACGCTCCTTTTGGGGACTTCAACCGGCGACCCTTCATTTCCCAAGACAAGTCCCTACAGACTGAGCTCCTGCCTTTCACAAAACAATAATTAATCATGGTATCTCCCCTGCCAGGTAAGTATGGTTAGCAAGGTTGCAGGTTTTCCAGGATGCGTGACAACCTTGACTTTAACACGGTGGTCTATGGGGAGAAACCACCTTATGGAGCCAGCCTCAAATGGTCATTCGAGGAATTGCAGTTTCTGGCACTTCTGCATTGGCAACATTTCTCAGACGGGGAGGTTGATGCCTGGTCAGAACTCACCTGACTGAACTGTTTTACATCAACCTTCACTACCCATGATGACACACTGTATGTACTAGTATTAATAACGTACTGCATGCGAGCGGCATTGCGGGCCACATCAGCTCCTTGGTTCGGGACCGGCGGCCCTGTCCATCCACGTAGATGCCAAGATGGCTGAAGCAGAGCAGCAGCTCTGTGGATCCCACCTCCAGGGCGTGCAGGGCGTCCAGAGGTGGCTGAGCCAGGAATGCCAGTGACGGGTCAGCAGGGCTCACCAGGCTGATGGGGGAAGACTCCCCCGCAGGGCAAGCAGAGCAAAGCCCGAAGGATAACCACCAACAGCCGCTCCCTGACCATGCCCAACCACTGCACCACACCTGGAGCCTGCACCTCCCAGAGCTTCTTATGGTGGGGCTTCACTCGAGAGATCTCGTAGCACAGAACCTGGAGGATCAGAACCACAGCATTAGATCAGTACAGAAACACAACCTGAGTGAGGGTGTGTTTTTTTTTTAGGTAAATCTCCAGGTGAACTGTCTGGGTCTCTGTTCAGTCTTTCTGACCTGACGTTTGATGGCGGCCAGCAGGCAGGCGGGGCCTCCGGGGCGGAGCACCCCTGTAGTCAGAGCCTGGCAGCCTTTGGTCTCAGTCAGCTTGATGTCGAATGTGGACTCGGCACCCTCCAGCGCCCCCCAGTGGTGAAGGTGAACTTGACGGTTCCGGCCGCAGAGCAGAGCAAAGATCTTCTCCTTCGGAATCAAATTGATCTGATAAACCTTCTTACTGTCTGCTGCTCGCACGATCACTGGAGACAGAGACGGAGGTTAGTCATCTACTGAATATCAACTGTCTGTCTGTCTTTCTGTCTGTCTTACCGTCTCTGGTAACCTCGACCACAAACAGTCCGTCTTCGGTTCCCAGTACAATCCTCTCCCGATCTGCAGCGAGAGAAAACGTGTTTAAAAATCATCACAGAGATTTTTATACAAACAGCTTCGGCCAACATATAGGAATTATAGGAACACTTAAATGGTTTTAATTATCTAAAGATGAAGGAGTTTGAACCTGGAGACTCGTGTTTTCCATACACAGTTAAAACTCATGCTGCGTCTTCAAACTGACAAAAGTCGTTTTTGTGGCGGGGTTTTCTGTCAGACAGGACCTCAACTGCAGATCATCTTCCTGTCAGATTGTGTTGTGTCTGATAATCAGCAGAAGTTCTTGTGCGTTCCTGCTCATTATTCATGTCTTCAGGCTTTATGATTAATATGACTGTTACGGATACAGGATAATGCAGAGAAGATAAACGAGAGAGGATCAAATCAAATCAAATTTTATTTGTATAGCCAATATCACAAATAACATTTGTCTCAGGTGCTTTACAGACTGTACAGGTTACGACACCCTCTGCCTTACACCCTGGTCTTAGACCCTCGTCCTTAGACCTCTGTCCTTACCACCTCTGTCCTTAGACCTATGTCTTAGACCCTCTGTCCTACACCCTCTGTCCTTACATCTGTCCTTAGACCCTCTGTCCTTACACCTCTGTCCATTAGACCCTCTGTCCTCAGACCATTTGTCCTTACCCCTCGTCCTTAACCCTTGTCCTTAGACCCTGTCTAGACCCTCGTCCTTAGAAACCCTCTGTCCTTAGACCCTCTGTCCTTAGACCCATATGTCCTCAGACCCTCTGTCCTTAGACCCTCTGTCATTTAGACCCTCTGTCCTTACACCCTCTGTCCTTAGACCCTTGTCCTTTACACCTCTGTCCTCGACCCTCTGTCCTCAGACCCTCTGTCCTCAGCACACTGTCCTTAGACCCTCTGTCTTTAGACCCTCTGTCCTTAGACCCTCTGTCTTAGACCTCGCATCGCACAAGGAAAAACTTCCTACAAAGAACCCCATAATTAAAGGGGGAAAAGGAAGAAGAAACCTCAAGGAGAGCAACTGAGGAGGGATCCCTCTCCAGGACGGACAAGCGTGCAATAGATGTCGTGTGTACAGAATAAACAACATAGTACAAATACAAATTTGAAGAAATGATGTGTGTGTTGAAAAAGAGAAGTTTGGAGAATCCAGGAAAATGTCAAAAAGGCTTCCCGGTGTCCAGCAGGACCAGCGGCAGCAGGCGCAGCCAACGATTCAATGATCCTGACGTAAACTTTATCAGTGGCAAACCTGCCACATGAGAGACAGAAACTCCGGGGATGATCCCCGGATGAGAGTAACCCTGCAGTCTGGGAGGTAATGCTCCTAGTTGGTTTATAAGGGACTATGAGATCTTAAGATATGCTGGAGCCTGACCTAATTGCTTTGTAAGTCAGGAGAAGGATTTTGAATTCTATTGTATTTTACCGGGAGCAGTGCAGAGCAGCTAATACAGGGAGTAATATGATCCCCTTTCCTTCTTCTTGTCAATACACGTGCGCGCATTTTGGATCAACTGAAGAGGTCTTAAGCGACTTTTTGGGACAACTGATAACAATGAGTTGCAGTAATCAGACTTGAAGTAACAAATGCATGGACTAGTTTTTCTGCATCATTTTGAGATGTGTCTTATTTTGCAGTGTTAGTAGGATGAAAGAAGGCAGTCCTGGAGATTTGTTTTATGTGGGGTTAAATGACAGATCTTGATCAAAGATGACGCCAAGATTCTTACAGTGGTGCTGGAGGCCAAATTACTGCATCCAGAGCTTCTATGTATTAGAAATGCGTTTGCGGAGGGGTTAGGGCCAAGTATAATAATCAGTTTTGTCTGTGTTTAACATCAAAACGTTGCAAAGACATCCAAGTTTTTTATGTCCTTAAGGCTTGAAGTTTAGCCAAATGATTGGTTTCATCTGGTTTAATTGATGTATAATTGGGTATCATCCACATAACAATGAAAGTTATAGAGTGGTTCCTTATAATATTGCCCAAAGGAAGCTATATAAGGTGAATAGAATCGGTCCAAGTACAGAACCCTGCGGGAACTCCAAGACTGACTTTGGCTGTCATGGAGGATTTCGTTAACAAGTACAAATTGAGATCGCTCAGATAACATAGGACTTGAACCAGCTTAGTGCGGTTCCTTTATGCCAACACATAGTTCAGTCTCTGCAGTAGAATGTCTGATCAACAGTGTGGAAAGCAGCACTGAGGTCTACAAGCAAGAACAGAGACAAGTCCTTTGTATGATGCCCAAAAGAAGGTCTTGGTAACTTTCACCAGTGCCGTCTCTGTGCTATGATGAACTTAAAATCCAGATTGAAAAACCTCAAATAACTATTATTATGTAAAAAAAAATCACATACACTGTTTTGCAACTGCTTTCTCAAGGATCTTAGCGAGAAAGGGAAGGTTAGATATAGGCCTAGTTGGCCTAAAACCTCTGGATCAAGAACAGGCTTTTTAAGAAGTGGTTTTATACAGCTACTTAAGGATTGTGGTACGTAGCCAGATAATAGAGACAGGTTGCTCATATTTAATAACGAGGTGTTAATTAAGGGTTAAAACTTCTTAAACAGTTTAGTTGGAATCGGGTCTAAAAGAAGGTTGATGGCTTAGACGATGAGATTGAGCGTAGAGAGGATATAAGTAGAGAAAATAACATAGAGGATAATGTTGATAATAATAACGTAGCGACGATAAACAGAGCAGGCAGCTCCAAATCAGAATTTCTCTTCATTTAGATTTTTGTGACTGTTATTTCTGTTTCTTCTGATCTGAAATCTGATTGGTCGCTCTGCTTCCCCATAGACATCAGCACGAGCTTCGGTGACAGAGACAAATTCTCTGACGAAAAAAACAAAGTTTGACGGGGTGGCGAGCCTCCATACGACGAGGGCCGCCTGCCGCTGGTGCTATGTACAGTGGCGTGCTGGCTGTCGGGCTGCCCGCTAACTGCTGACCGTGTACCTCACCTGGCTGCAGGTGTCCAGGAAGAACGTGCTGGGCGGTTTTGATCCTGTGGAAGCCTGTCGTTGTGTGACTCACCTACCTGGGCACTCTGCCGCTTGTGGGCGCACTACGTCAGGCATAGGTCATTGGGGCCGTGGAGCTCGGCTGCCTGCAAGCTAACGGGACTACATCTTTTTCAACAACATGTACATCAGCATCTTCCTGCTCTGCTGCATTCCTGCGACCGCTACGTCGCCGTGTTACAGTGTGGAGTCCGTGGTCTCCGGCGCAGCGTGTCGCAGCCCTCATCGCTCTTGCATCGTTGCTGTGTTGCTGTTGGTCACTTCCTGTCTTCACCATGAGGGAGGGCAACGGGCAGAGGCCGGATGCCGCTGCTTTGAGCCTAGTCAAAGCAGGCCACGGTGACGGCTTCAACTACGCCCGCTTCGTCGTTGGCTCCTTATCCCGATGCTAGTGCTGATGGTGACAACCGTGGCATCCTGGCCAACGTGACAGCGCAGCAGGGGGCTGCGGAAGGGAGCAGAAGGAGGGTCCGATGCGCTGGCAGTGGGGTGGTGTGCTCTTCCTGTGTTGCTTTGCCCCGTTCCACATCATCTGCTGCCCGTTACGTCATCTTCCCACTTCCCAGCCGGAGGACAGCACCTGTCTGCTCGAGAGGAACATGTAAACGCCCTACACCCTCTCGCGCGCCTGGTCCACCGTCAACAGCGCCGTTAACCCCATCCTCTACGTTCCGTCCAGCGACAACATCCGCAAAGAGTTGAGGCGAGGTCTTGCGCAGATCTGTGACCGGAGCGACTCTGAGAGCGCGGTCCGACAGCAGCAAGAACAAGATCCAGATGCAGAAACTCACAGAGCCTGAAACTAGTGACCGAGACACACCCAGGAGGAAAAACAGTGGGGAGCTGACAGACTCTCCCAGCTGTATATAAGCCGTTGTGCCCGACGCTTTGTATTAATTGTTTTACGGATTTTCTAATGAACATCATGTGATGAAGAAGACTTGAAAACTAGAGATCCAGACCATAAACTCATCAGGAAAATGTTTACTAAGAGAAAGGGAGAGGTCGAGATGCAGCGAACACATTTAAAATGTTTTGTTCTCATGAGGATAATTTGAGATTGTAGATTTATGTTACCGCAGTGGGACTCACATTAAATGTAAAACACTGATGTCAGTCATGTGACCTTCGAGGACATCTCTCTGACCTGATTCAGGCTTGCTCTCGATTGGTCGGCTGTCTCTCTGATGTCATCCAGACGCTCCAGATTGGCTGACTGAGTTTGTAAACAAGCAGACAGGCCACACCCCTCCTGAATTATTTATGAAAGCTGACAGACAGGGCCACTTAATAATGTGAGGGTTCTGAATGCTTTTTCATTTTTCTTTATTATAATACGGTTAAAGTTGACGCTTTTATAATTATAAAGGTTGTTCCACTATAACAATAACTCACTGATAGTACAATAAAAAATTAAACAACCTTTAAAAATTTATTTAATTATTGTAGTTGGCCACTTTATTTCATGTTCTTTGCGTAACAAGGTACATTTCCCTGTGTGGGAACCAGTGGCGGGCCCAGGGCGGGCCAAGCAAGGCCTCTCTGCTGGCCCTAAACATCATCAGAATATACATTTAATTTATATATTTTTTCCACAAATATGTATTAAATGTATTCCCCAGAGTCTATCCTCTTTATATGTCAGCTTTCCATCTGGGTTGCCGCTGCTTCCAGCCTAGATGGAGATTTGGAGGGGTCGGCCTTATGTTAGAGCTTTTATCCAATCAAATTCAGCATGATGTGTTGGCCAGGTCCAAGAGATCTGGTGAGGGCCTCGAAGCAACAGCGCCTGTCGCTTAAAGTGAACGGAAACGAAACTATGGCGTTAATAACCAATAGATTTCGAGTTGGCGGACCCGGGGCCAGCTAGCAGGCTACGATAAGTCAGCACGTGCACGTCTTTTGATTGGATACGCACTATTGAGAGGCAGAGCTATGCAGAGCTAGCAAACTTTGAACAAGCTAATTTGTGTAGATTTTACAAGCTGTTTGTTTAACCCACAAGTCTGAAGGAGGAGAAGAGATCGATGTCGGGTCGCAGATATCATTACAACACCATTTTAAGACAAACCTTTCAAGAAAAGATAGACATAGTGAGAAGAGAGAACGGCCAACCCCGACGCTAGCGAGCCAATCACAGCCGGGAAAAAAGGGGTTGTCCGCCACTTTAGATCACTAACTACGAGCGGTGACCCCCGGCTCACAGCCTCCGAGAGGCACTGCACAGTTGTATGCTGGGAATGCTACAACTAAATGTTTCGTAAATATTAAATAACTCTGTTGTTGGTGAGTGCATACTGCAACGCCCGGTATACTGGTTCTGTCTACATGTATGTTTCTATTCCCATGGCGTCTAATGATGAATGATAAGGACTGTTGTACTATGCAACTAGGGCCTGCGGGCCGGATCGGCCCTTCTGAACTTTTTTTGGCCCGTAGACGTTGCCTGCAAATCAAATTCACATCAAATGCGGCGAAAACGCAGGTGTTCCATCCCACTCCAAAACGACTGCCATCGGCATCAGTCAAAGCTCAAGCTGGGTTGGCGGGCCACAGAGAAAGTCAATCTTTACTTAGCTCGGCACGCTAACAACACGCTTAAAGATTGTCTCTCTCCAAGACAAAGAAAGCTAGGAGTTGATTCTGAAAAACCGTCACTTCCAGAGCGAATGGACGGACACGTATGATTTACTTTGCCACCGCAACAAGTAAAAACTGGTGTGTTTATCGTGAAGAATGTATTTCGTGATGAAAGAATACAACGTGAAGCGGACACTACAGGTAAAGTCACGGCTCGTTTTTCTGTCAGATGTCCCGTGGGCTCAGAGGAACGGGAAGAGGAAAGTACCGGGACCGTTAGATCATTAACGGAGTCAGTGGCTTTTGCACGGAACAAGAGAGCCAGATAGCAGCCCTGCTTTATTTAGTCCTCTCCTCTCCTCCGCTGGTCGTCGATGACTGACTGTAAGATGTGCGCACGTGTCGTGTGTGTGTGTTTGTGCCCTTCGCGAAGCAGAGGAGAATGTGAACCCGCAAAGTAAACACGGAAAACGTGCACATAAACAACATACATTATTAAAACCTGTTCAATGTGAAAACTGAGTTCTGATTATAAAAAACCCCAAAAGTTCTCTCACTGACTGAAAACAGGCTCAACATGGACAGAAGTCTGTTTGTAGTTCTATAGGATACATCACTGAGTTATTGTAATGCATTTTTAGTGTAAATGCAAAGACGGGTAATGTGGTGAATACGGTTTTATTATATTCATCTTTGTTTCTACATTAGGGACATGGACCTGTTGGGAAACAACTCAGTCTCCTGGTTTTAAAGATGCAACATGTTGCACTTTTGTGTCACTATAAACTACTGTAAGTTATTTGTATTGTGTGGCCCACACAAACCCCCAGTGATTTTCCTACTTTGGCCCACTGCTAATGTAGTTGAATATCCCGCTGTATCACTGAAGGCCCGCACTGTGTGGGACTAAATGAAGGATTTCTTATTCAGACTTCTCTCACAGGAAAAAATATAATTAAAATAAGCTGTAAAAGCCCCCACCCCACATAAACTCTCTCAGACTCTTCAGAATATTTTATTGAGTTTCTGTTCGGCTGCTAACATGTTTAAGTGACAAGATCCTTTAATAGAGATTCTGGGAAGAAACAGAGCAGTAGTGTTAGGTGGTGTGCCCCCCCCCCAGCCCTGGGGGAGGCAACAGGAAAGATCATCACTGACACAAAGATTATTTTCTCCTACAACAACAACAACGATGATGATGATGTGCAAATTTAAACAAAACTTTAAATGAATAATTAATTCCTACAGTGTTTTCTCATTCAGAGTGAGACCTCCCGTCTGTTAGCTCAGCCGCTAACGGCCCGCTAAAGTCTAACAGGAAGTTATTAATGAAGATAAAGGAGTGGTCCCACAATGCCAATCAGGACTAAAGGTCAAACACAGCGCCATCAGCAGGAGGCAGGGTTTGTTAAAAACAGGGGCGGAGCTTCCCAGAGGTATAGTCACTACAAAAATAAAAGCAGCAGGAAGCGCAGACTCACCCGCCACAATAAAATCATCAAGGAAAAATCTAAAACTTCAGTCTCAGCTAATTGTTCTTATAAGCAGGGTGTGCAGGGCCTCAGGGGGATCCATCTCCAGCCGTCCAAGTGGTGGAGCTGGTGCGGTGGGGGAAGTTGGGACTGGGGGGGTGCTGGGGTAGAGCTGTTAGAGGGGGTCAGAATGTTTGGTGGAGTCAGAGTCCGTGCGAGAGACAGACAGGCAGAGAGAGAGCGAGGAGACAGAGAGAGGGTAGGAGAGAGAGAGGAGAGCGACAGGAGAGAGAGAGACAGAGAGAGAGGCAGAGCGAGAGAAGGAGAGAGAGAGAACAGAGAGAGACAGAGAGAGAGAGACAGGCGACGAGAGAGAGACAGAGAGAGAGGACAGGACAGAGAGAACGAGAGACAGAGACACAGGCAGAAAGACAGGCAGAGACAGAGAGACGGCAGGCAGAGAGAGAGAGACAGAGACAGATAGACAGGCAGAGAGAGAGAGGGGCAGAGAGAGGACAGAGAGAGGCAGAGAGAGAGAGAGAGGAGAGAGAGAGAGACAGGAGACAGAGAGAAAGGCAGAGAGAGACAGGCAGAGGAGAGAGCAGGCAGAGAGAGGACAGGTAACAGTGTTGTAGGTTTGATATTACATCCTGTAAAACTTCTAAATCTTTGTAATAGTTTCTCGGGGACGAGGACGTGTCATGTTTCTTTAACTCTTTGAAGAAACAATAATAAATAATAATTCTGCTCCTGTAGTACCTCTCGGTCCAGGTCCTGGTCGGCCTCAAGAGTGCTGTGAGACGAAGCTCCGCCCCCAAAGTCTGAACCAATGAAAAACAACAGTAACAGATGACATCAAAGCCACAGTAATACAGACGGCACATAATGCACGGTACATGGTGTGTACCTGAGGCTGTGCGTGTGATGTGAGTCTTGCTCCTTGTTGCCGGGAGATGCTGGAAAGTGGCGGGGCTTCTCTTTTAATTGGTCGTCCTGAGAGGAGAATCACACTCTGTACCACACAACCACACACACACACACACACACACAACACACAGTAATATATTACCACATTATGGTCAGCGCCCCCAGCGGTGTATTAACAATCTGCTCTCTTATTGTAATGTTGTTTTCAATCAACTGCAAACTCCCAGAAGGCTCGTCAGCAAAGCTCAGGGGAGATGTAGTTTCGATTTTACAGATTAAGGATTTGTTGTTTTGTGAGCCAAACAACATGTAGATTACATTTGAAAACATGATGAAGTTATATTACTTCGCCAATACTAAGTTTACTTAATAGAGCCCTGAACGCACCTTAATATACTTAATGTAACTAATAACTACCTTCGTATTTAGCCGGACATGTGTGTGAACACTGACGACGTGTGGGAGTGTGGGGGAGGAGAGGGCGAGCAGGGGTGAGGGAGAGAGAGAGAAGATGGCCAACCTTCCAGAGGGAGGTGGAGGGAGAAGAGGAGGAGGAGGAGGAAGGCTGCAGGAGGCTCTGGGAGGAGGAGGGAAGAGTCTTCTGCAAGAAGGCGCCGGCCGACCCGAGGTCATGTGATAGACGTGTCAAAGTTGGAGGGGGGAGAGATGAGGGGTTGTGAGGGAGGAGGGGGAGGGAGACGGGTCGGGGGGAAAGGGAGGGTGAAGTCACAGACTGAGGCATCAGGAGGGATGAGGGGGTGAGTGAGGTGAAACAGGGGAGAGAGGAGGAGAAGAGAGGAGGAGTCAGTGTGATTGACGAGCAGGGGGGGGGGGGGCAGGCGAGGAGGAGAACATGCGGCAGGAGGTGGGGGGGGGGGCAGAGAGGGGGAGTTACAGCGGGGGTCCATGAGGACCTGCATGCGTATCCTGGTCCATGGGGGCACGTGGTTAAAGTTGGTCGGGTTGGAAATCATCTTGGATCTGAGCTCAGGGTCCCTCAGCAATATCCCTGAACATGGGGGGCACGTTAGTCGTGTGTACACAGTCACTGTGTACTAATACACAGTATTACGCACATTACTGTGTACTAGTATATAGTACAGTACTGTGTATTAGTATAATCAAAATATATTACTGTATTACAATACAGTACAATAATATACATTGATATTCTGTGAAATAATATACATTATATATAATATGTGTATTATACATACATACATACATTATATTACTGTGTATTAGTACCCAGTCAGTGTATTCATATACATGAATACCACATTACTGTGTATCGTTATACATTAATATATTAGTGCAGGGGTCGGAACCTATGGCTCTTTCGATGACGCGTTATGGTCGCAGACAATTTTGAGCTGACATTTTTAACAGTTTAACAAGTAATAAAATAATTATACTGTGTCATTTTAAACGTAAAAAACATTTAGCAGCGGATATATTTTAGTTATTTTATGCCCTGCTCTTCGCGAAACAGCGAGGAGAAAACTGCGCAACGCAAGCAGTAGACCAGGGGTGTCAACTCACTACAGGAGGCCGACATTAAGGCATCGTTTCGGGGGTGGTGAAGCTTGGAAACTGCAGCGCCCACAGAGTCACACTTTGCCTTGAGTGTGTGTGTTACATGGAGGTCAATCAGCTCCGTTTGGATGTTCCACCATGTGCTGTTTCCACGTCAACTGCAAACGGGATTGCGAGCAGTTCATGCGCAGTCGGGGAACACAGCGGTGGAGATGTTTGTCAGCGTTTGGAAACACGTAGTGACCAAAGTTTCTTCTGCATCAGAGTCTCCACAGGCAGCTCGGCTTTGGAACGCTCTCACTGCAATCATACATGTCCGTGATCACACGGCCCTGAAGCTGCAGGTTAACAGTTGAGATGCTTCGTTATGTCGCACAAAACAGGCCAGCTCACACCGTCCAGAGAATCTGTGCTGGTTTCCCTTTGCTTCCAAAAAGGCTCAGATTTCCTCACGCAACTCAAAACAATCTATTCAGATTTCCCTCGACTGGCCATGCACCGCGCGTGTTCAGAATGATCTCCTCAGGAAAAGACTTACAGTGTTCCATCTCCAGAGCTTTACAACCACAGCGCTCCCGGTGTATGATGCAGTGATACACCGTCAGCTCACCTGCAAGTTTCCCGCTGCATTTCTCCCGCATCCTGCACTAATCCCTCTTTTCATCACATCGCAGGTTCCGTAGTCTGTCAGTCAGTCCCGTCAGTTTGTCCCGGGGCAGTTTCATTTCATTCACACATTTAGATACGTCCTTCAAATATGTATTTTCCCGTGGTCGTGCCATGCATTGATTTAATTTACCAAAACCCGCGGGCCAGTTATGACAGAGAATTTATTTTCTCGCGGGCGACGGATATAATGTGGCCTTGAGTTTGACAACCGTGCAGTAGACACAGAAACGGCACATAATTAGATAAATAACATAAACGTTAGTTTGTTTAATAAAAGAGCACACTGTTCAATTGAAAAGTGAGTTGTGAATATTAAATACATAAAAATCAGAGGGGGGCGCGGGGTTCCATTGTGGCACAGAAATGGTAGGGGAACACTGATAACGTTTTAGTACTTGGAGACGTGATATACCAAAAGGTTCACGGCCCCTGGTATTAGTGTGTACTAGTACAAAGTCATGTGTTAATATGCATTCATTAAATTACTCTGTAATAATATACATTTAATATAGTAGGCTGTACTAGTACACAGTGTACACACTGATGAAACACTCACCTCCTTGCTGAAGTCGTCCTCTCAGGAACCTTAACAGGACTTCCTCTTATAACATATTGTACTATCGTACAGACATAATATACTGTCGTACTGACATAATGTACTATCGTACTGACATATTGTACTATCGTACTAACATATTGTACTAACATATTGTATTAACATATTGTATTAACATATTGTACTATCGTACAGACATAATATACTGTCGTACTGACATATTGTACTATCGTACTGACATATTGTATTAACGTACTGACATATTGTACTATCGTACTGACATATTGTATTAACGTACTGACATATTGTACTATCGTACTGACATATTGTACTATTGTACTAACATAATGTATTAACGTACTGACATAATGTATTAACGTACTGACAGTGGATCAGTTGTTTGTACTGGTTGTTGACTTAGAATGTAATGTACTGGAGACCTAAAGCAGCTTACTGTGTTTCAGAGTAAAAACCGCTTCCTGTTGTTTTTGTGTCATGCTTTCACCAGGAGAAGAAACTTATGAATAAATGATGAAGTGATGAATTAAAGATGCTCGTCACGTGAACGCAACGGGATGTCACTTCACTCAGAACGCAGAGGAGACACACAGAGAGGAGTCACAGAAAGGAGTTACAGAAAGGAAACACACGGAGGAGACACACAGAGAGGAGTCACAGAGAGGAGACACACAGAGAGGGGTCACAGAAAGGAGTCACAGAAAGGAAACACACGGAAGAGACACAGAGAGGAGAGACAGAGAGGAGACACACAGAGAGGGGTCACAGAAAGGAGTTACAGAAAGGAAACACACGGAGGAGACACACGGCGGAGACATAGAGAGGAGACACACAGAGGAGACAGAGAGGAGACACACAGAGGAGACACACAGAGGAAACAGAGAGGAGACACACAGAGAGGGGTCACACAGAGGAGACACACAGAGGAGACGAGAGGAGACACACAAGGAGAGACAGAGAGGAGACACACGGAGGAGTCACAAACAGCAAGGTGAGTTTTTATTTATTTATACTTTAATATCACAGTCTGCTGCTATAAAACACTTATTATTTATACTGTATATGCTGTTATTTATCTAATAACTTGTCACTAAATTATTTACTGATGCTTTATAACATTAAATATATCACCTTTATACAATAATAAAGTGGTTGTATAGCACACTAAGATGTAATAAAATAAAGTGCTTTTTATAACAAGTATAATAAATACTACTCCTAAAATATATAAATACAGTATTACTACCATACAAAAGTACTTAAATGTTCCAATATTTCACATTTATTTACTACATAATGTCTCCCTATTATTTCTTTAATGTTACTGTTTGCATTGATTTCCTCAGTGGAAATATGTAATTTCTAATACTTAAACAGTCATAGTAGGCCACTTAATGTTGTTCTACACTATTCTATTTGTATTTATAAAATACTTTTTTTTGCATAAGTCGGATAAATTGTGTATATTTTTACTTCTGTGGTCCTATAATACCTTTATTTTCTGCATCGTATCACAGTCATGGTGTCATAACATTAAAACGATTTATAACAAAATACTTACATATACAGGAAACAGAGAGTTGTGTGGTGTGTGTGTGTGTGGTGTGTGTGTGTGTGTGTGTGTGTGTGTGTGTGAGAGAGTGATAAGACAAAGGACTTCGCTGCTTTAATTTATTTATTTCTGGTTTCATCAGTGTCTATAGATATTGTATCGGTGCAATATCGTTACAATAATTCATATACACGCATATATATGTACATTATATAGAGAGACGCAGAGAGACGACAGACAGAGACAGAGAGACAGACAGAGACAGAGAGAGAGAGAAGAGACAGACAGAGACAAAGGAGAGAGAGAGAGAGACAAGAGAGAGAGACAGACAGAGAGAGACAGAAGAGAGAGAGAGAAAGAGAGACAGAGAGAGACAGAAGAGGAGAGAGAGAGAGAGAACAGACAAGACAGAGAGAGAGACAGACAGAGACAGAGAGAGAGAGACAGAGACAGAGAGAGACAGAGACAGAGAGAGAGAGACAGAGACAGAGAGAGAGAGACAGAGAGAGAGAGAGAGAGAGAGACACAGAGAGAGAGAGAGAGACAGAGAGAGAGAGAGAGACAGAGAGAGGAACCGAGACAGCAGGAGAGAGAGAGGGAGAGAGCATGAGAGAGAGAGGACAGAGAGAGAGACCGGACGATAGACAGAGATAGAGAGACAGAGAGACAGACAGACAGATAGAGAGCCAGATAGATACAGAGGAGACAGATATATTAGAACAGTAGTTATACAGATAAGAGACAGAGACATACAGATAGAGATAATACCATACATACACAATATAGAGACAGACATACAACATATACAGTACATACATACATATATATATACGGCATACATACTATATATATTATTAACATATATATATATATATACATCTATATATTACCATATATATACATACAAATATATATATATATAGATATACATATATATACATAACATATATATAATATGTACTGTATAATATACATACACACACACACATACATATAGGAATTATAGGAACACTTAACATGGTTTTAATTATCTAAAGCTGAAGGAGTTTGAACCTGGAGACTCGTGTTTTCCACTACACAGTTAAACTCATGCTGCGTCTTCAAACTGACAAAAGTCGTTATTGTGGCGGGGTTTCCTGTCAGACAGGAACCTCAACTGCAGATCATCTTCCTGTCAGATGTGTGTTGTGTCTGATAATCAGCAGAAGTTCTTTGTGCGTTTCCTGCTCATTATTCATGTCTTCAGGCTTTATGATTAATACTGACTTTACCGGATACAGGATAATGCAGAGAAGATAACGTAGAGAGGATCAAATCAAATCAAATTTATTTGTATAGCCCAATATCACAAATATACATTTGTCTCAGTGTGCTTTACAGACTGTACAGGTTACGACACCCTCTGTCCTTACACCCTCTGTCCTTAGACCCTCTGTCCTTAGACCCTCTGTCCTTACACCCTCTGTCCTTAGACCCTCTGTCCTTAGACCCTCTGTCCTACACCCTCTGTCCTTACACTCTGTCCTTAGACCCTCTGTCCTTACACCCTCTGTCCTTAGACCCTCTGTCCTCAGACCCTCTGTCCTTACACCCTCTGTCCTTACACCCTCTGTCCTTAGACCCTCTGTCCTTAGACCCTCTGTCTTTAGACCCTCTGTCCTTAGACCCTCTGTCCTTAGACCCTCTGTCCTCAGACCCTCTGTCCTTAGACCCTCTGTCTTTAGACCCTCTGTCCTTACACCCTCTGTCCTTAGACCCTCTGTCCTTACACCCTCTGTCCTCAGACCCTCTGTCCTCAGACCCTCTGTCCTCAGACCCTCTGTCCTTAGACCCTCTGTCTTTAGACCCTCTGTCCTTAGACCCTCTGTCCTTAGACCCTCGCATCGCACAAGGAAAAACTTCCTAAAGAAACCCCATAATTAAAGGGGGAAAATGGAAGAAAACCTCAAGGAGAGCAACTGAGGAGGGATCCCTCTCCCAGGACGGACAGACGTGCAATAGATGTCGTGTGTACAGAATAAACAACATAGTACAAATACAACATTTGACAGAAATGATGTTGTGTTGAAAAGAGAAAGTTTGGATGAATCCAGGAAAATGTCAAAAAGGCTTCCCGGTGTCCAGCAGGACCAGGGCAGCAGGCGCAGCCACGATTCATGATCCTGACGTAAACTTTATCAGTGGCAACCTGCCACATGAGAGACAGAAACTCCGGGGATGATCCCCCGGATGATGAGTAACCCTGCAGTCTGGGAGCGTAATGCTCTAGTTGGTTTATAAGGTACTATGAGATCTTTAAGATATGCTGGAGCCTGACCATTAATTGCTTTGTAAGTCAGGAGAAGGATTTTGAATTCTATTCTGTATTTTACCGGGAGCCAGTGCAGAGCAGCTAATACAGGAGTAATATGATCCCCTTTCCTTCTTCTTGTCAATACACGTGCCGCTGCATTTTGGATCAACTGAAGAGTCTTAAGCGACTTTTTGGGACAACCTGATAACAATGAGTTGCAGTAATCCAGCCTTGAAGTAACAAATGCATGGACTAGTTTTTCTGCATCATTTTGAGAATGTGTCTTATTTTTGCAGTGTTACGTAGATGAAAGAAGGCAGTCCTTGAGATTTGTTTTATGTGGGAGTTAAATGACAGATCTTGATCAAAGATGACGCCAAGATTCCTTACAGTGGTGCTGGAGGCCAAATTAATGCCATCCAGAGCTTCTATGTCATTAGAAAATGCGTTTCGGAGGCGTTTAGGGCCAAGTATAATAACTTCAGTTTTGTCTGTGTTTAACATCAAAACGTTGCAAGACATCCAAGTTTTTATGTCCTTAAGGCTTGAAGTTTAGCCAATTGATTGGTTTCATCTGGTTTAATTGATGGATATAATTGGGTATCATCCACATAACAATGAAAGTTTATAGAGTGGTTCCTTATAATATTGCCCAAAGGAAGCATATATAAGGTGAATAGAATCGGTCCAAGTACAGAACCCTGCGGAACTCCAAGACTGACTTTGGCTGTCATGGAGGATTTATCGTTAACAAGTACAAATTGAGATCGCTCAGATAAATAGGACTTGAACCAGCTTAGTGCGGTTCCTTTTATGCCAACACAATGTTCCAGTCTCTGCAGTAGAATGTCCTGATCAACAGTGTGGAAAGCAGCACTGAGGTCTAACAAGACAAGAACAGAGACAAGTCCTTTGTCTGATGCCAAAAGAAGGTCATTGGTAACTTTCACCAGTGCCGTCTCTGTGCTATGATGAACTCTAAATCCAGATTGAAAAACCTCAAATAAACTATTATTATGTAAAAAAATCACATAACTGTTTTGCAACTGCTTTCTCAAGGATCTTAGCGAGAAAGGGAAGGTTAGATATCGGCCTATAGTTGGCTAAAACCTCTGGATCAAGACCAGGCTTTTTAAGAAGTGGTTTTATTACAGCTACTTTAAAGGATTGTGGTACGTAGCCAGATAATAGAGACAGGTTGATCATATTTAATAACGAGGGTGTTAATTAAGGGTAAAACTTCTTTAAACAGTTTAGTTGGAATCGGGTCTAAAAGACAGGTTGATGGCTTAGACGATGAGATTGATGCTGTAGAGAGGATAACGTAGAGAAAATAACATAGAGGATAATGTTGATAATAATAACGTAGCGACGATAACAGAGCAGGCAGCTCCAAATCAGAATTTCTCTTCAATTTAGATTTTTGTGACTTTTATTTCTGTTTCTTCTGATCTTGAATCTGATTGGTCGCTCTGTCTCCCCATAGACATCATGCACGAGCTTCCGGTGACAGAGACAATTTCTCTGACGAAAAACACAAGTTTGACGGGGTGCGAGCCTCCATACGACGAGGGCCGCCTGCCGCTGGTGCTACTGTACAGTGGCGTGCTGGCTGTCGGGCTGCCCGCTAACCTGCTGACCGTGTACCTCACCTGGCTGCAGGTGTCCAGGAAGAACGTGCTGGGCGTTGTACCTGTGGAGCCTGTCGTTGTGTGACCTCACCTACCTGGGCACTCTGCCGCTGTGGGCGCACTACGTCAGCATAGGTCATTGGTGGCCGTGGAGCTCGGCTGCCTGCAAGCTAACGGGCTACATCTTTTTCAACAACATGTACATCAGCATCTTCCTGCTCTGCTGCATCTCCTGCGACCGCTACGTCGCCGTCGTCTACAGTGTGGAGTCCCGTGGTCTCCGGCGGCAGCGTGTCGCAGCCCTCATCGCTCTTGCCATCGTGCTGCTGGTTGCTGTTGGTCACATCCCTGTCTTCACCATGAGGGAGGGCAACGGCGCAGAGGCCGGATGCCGCTGCTTTGAGCCTAGTCAAAGCAGCGCCACGGTGACGGGCTTCAACTACGCCCGCTTCGTCGTTGGCTTCCTTATCCCGCTGCTAGTGCTGATGGTGACGAACCGTGGCATCCTGGCCAACGTGCAGCGCAGCACGGGGGCTGCGGCGGGAGCAGAAGGAGCGCGTCCGATGGCTGGCAGTGGCGGGTGGTGTGCTCTTCCTGGTCTGCTTTGCCCCGTACCACATCATCCTGCTGGCCCGTGCCGTCATCTTCCACTTCCCCCAGCGGAGGACAGCACCTGTCTGCTCGAGAGGAACATGTACACGCCCTACACCATCTCGCTCGGCCTGTCCACCGTCAACAGCGCCGTTAACCCCATCCTCTACGTCCTGTCCAGCGACAACATCCGCAAAGAGCTGAGGCGAGGTCTTGCGCAGATCTGTGACCGAGCGACTCTGAGAGCGCGGTCCGACAGCAGCAAGAACAAGATCCAGATGCAGAACTCCACAGAGCTGAAACTAGTGACCGAGACACACCCAGGAGGAAAACCAGTGGGGAGCTGACAGACTCTCCCAGCCTGTATATAAGCCGTTGTGCCCGACGCCTTTTGTATTAATTGTTTTACTAGGATTTTCTAAATGAACATCATGTGATGAAGAAGACTTGAAACTAGAGATCCAGACCATAAACTCATCAGGAAAATGTTTACTAAGAGAAACGGGAGAGGTCGAGATGCAGCGAACACATTTAAAATGTTTCTGTTCCTCATGAGGATAATTATGAAGATTGTAGATCTTTATGTTACCGCAGTGGGACTCACATTAAATGTAAACACTGATGTCAGTCATGTGACCTTCGAGGACATCTCTCTGACCTGATTCAGGCTCTGCTCTCCGATTGGCTCGGCTGTCTCTCTGCTGTCATCCAGACGCTCCGATTGGCTGACTGAGTTTGTAAACAAGCAGACAGGCCACACCCCTCCTGAATATTTAATGAGCCTGCCAGACAGGGCCACTTAATAATTGTGAGGGTTCTGAATGCTTTTTCATTTTTCTTTATTTATAATACGTGTTAATGTTGACGCTTTTATAATTATAAAGTTGTTTCCACTATAACAATAACTTCACTGATAGTACAATAAAAATTAAACAACCTTTAAAATTTTATTTAATTATTGTGTATTGGCCACTTTATTTCATGTTCTTTTGCTGTAACAAGGTACATTTCCCTGTTGTGGGACCAGTGGCGGGCCGTCAGGGCCAGCAAGGCCTTCTCTGCTGGCCTAAACATCATCAGAATATACATTTAACTTTTATATATTTTCTCCACAAATATGTATTAAATTATTCCCCAGAGTCTATCCTCTTTATGTCATAGCTTTCCTCTGGGTTGCGCTGCTTCCAGCCTCAGATGGAGATTTGGAGGTCTGGCCTTTATGTTAGAGCTTTTATCCAATCATATTTCAGCCATGATGTGTTGCCAGGGTCCAAGAGATCTGCCCTGAGGCCTTCAGAAGCAACAGCGCCTGTCGCTTAAAGTGAACGGAAACGAAACTATGGCGTTAATAACCAATCAGATTTCGAGTTGGCGACACCGGGGCCAGCTAGCAGGCCTACGATAACGTCAGCACGTGCACGTCTTTTGATTGGATACGCACTATTGAGAGGCAGAGCTATGCAGAGCTAGCAAACTTTGAACAAGCTAATTTGTGTAGATTTCTACAAGCTGTTTGTTTTCAACCCACAATGTCTGAAGGAGGAGAAGAGATCGATGTGGTCGCAGATATCATTACAACACCATTTTCAAGACAAACCTTTCAAGAAAAGATAGACATCGTGAGAAGAGAACGGCCAACCCCGACGCTAGCGAGCCAATCACAGCCGGGAAAAGGGTTTGTCCGCCACTTTCAGATCACTAACTACGAGCGGTACCCCCGGCTCACAGCCTCCGAGAGGCACTGCACAGTGTACTGCTGGGAATGCTACAACTAAATGTTTCGTAAATATTAATATAACTCTGTTGTTAGGGTGATGCAACGCCCGGTTATACTGCGTTCTGTCTACATGTATAGTTTCTATTCCCATGGCGTCATAATGATGAATGATAAGGACTGTGTACCTATGCAACTAGCGGCCTGCGGGCCGGATACGGCCCTTCTGAACTTTTTTCTGGCCCGCTAGACGTTGCCTGCAAATCAAATTCACATCAAATGCGGCGAAAACGCAGGTGTTTCCATCCCACTCCAAAACGCACCTGCCATCGGCTCAGTCAAGCTCACGCTGGGTTGGCGGGCCACAGAGAAAGTCACTCTTTACTTTAGCTCGGCACGCTAACAACACGCTTAAAGATGTCTCTCTCCAAGACAAAGAAAGCTAGGAGTTGATTCTGAAAACCGTCACTTCCAGAGCGAATGGACGGACACGTATTGATTTACTTTGCCACCGCAACAAGTAATAAACTGGTGTGTTTATCGTGAAGAATGTATTTCCGTGATGAAAGAATACAACGTGAAGCGACACTACAGGTCAAGTCACGGCTCGTTTTCTGTCAGATGTCCCGTGGGCTCAGAGGAACGGAGAAGGAAAGTACCGGGACCGTTAGCATCATTTAACGGAGTCAAGTGGCTTTTGCACGGAACAAGAGAGCCACGATAGCAGCCCTGCTTTATTTTAGTCCTCTCCTCTCCTCCGCTGTGTCTGACTGACTGACTGTAAGTATGTGCGCACGTGTCGTGTGTGTGTGTGTTTGTGCCCTTCGCGAAGCAGAGGAGAATGTGAACCCGCAAAGTAAACACGGAAACGTGCACATAAACAACATACATATCATTTAATAACCTGTTCAATGTGAAAACTGAGTTCTGATTATAAAAAACCCCAAAAGTTTCTCTCACTGACTGAAACAGGCTCAACATGACAGAAGTCTGTTTGTAGTTCTATAGGAGTACATCACCTGATTTAATGTAATGCATTCTTAGTGTAAATGCAAAGACCGGTAATGTGGTGAATACTGTTTTATTATATTCATCTTTGTTTCTACATTAGTGGACATGGACCTGTTGGGAAACAACTCATGTCTCCTTGGTTTTAAAGATGCAACATGTTGCACTTTTGTGTCACTATTAACACTACTGTAAGTTATTTGTATTGTGTGGCCCACAAACCCCCAGTGATTTTCCTATTTGGCCCACTTGCTAATGTAGTTGAATATCCCTGCTGTATCACTGAAGGCCCGCCACTGTGTGGGACTAATGAAGGATTTCTTATTCAGACTTCTCTCACAGGAAAAATATTAATTAAAATAATGCTGTAAAAGCCCCCACCCCACATAAACTCTCTCAGACTCTTCAGAATATTTTATTGAGTTTCTGTTCGGCTGCTAACATGTTTAATGACAAAGATCCTTTAATAGAGATTCTGGAAGAAACAGAGCAGTAGTGTTCAGGTGTGTGCCCCCCCCCCCAGCCCTGGGGGAGCAACAGGAAAGATCATCACTGACACAAAAGATTATTTTTCTCCTACAACAACAACAACGATGATGATGATGTGCAACTTTAACAAAACTTTAAAATGAATAATTAATTCATACAGTGTTTTTCTCATCAGAGTGAGACCTCCCGTCTGTTAGCTCAGCCGCTAACGGCCCGCTAAAGCTCAACAGGAAGTTATTTAATGAAGATAAAGTGATTGGTCCCACAATGCCAATCAGACTAAAGGTCAAACACAGCAGCCATCAGCAGGAGGCAGGGTTTAAAACCAGGGGGCGGAGCTTCCCAGCAGGTATAGTCCTACAAAAATAAAAGCAGCAGGAAGCGCAGACTCACCCCGCCACAATAAAATCATCAAGTAAAATCTAAACTCTCAGTCTGCAGCCTAATTGGTTCATTAAGCAGGGGTGCAGGGCCTCAGGGATCCATCTCCAGGCCGTCCAAGGTGAGCTGGCTGCGGTGGGGGGAGTTGGGACTGGGGGGGCTGCTGGGGTTAGAGCTGTTAGAGGGGGTCGAATGTTTGGTGGAGTCAGAGTCCGGCTGCAGAGAGACAGACAGGCAGAGAGAGAGACAGAGAGAGACAGAGAGAGACAGGCAGAGAGAGAGACAGAGAGAGACAGGCAGAGAGAGAGACAGAGAGAGACAGGCAGAGAGAGAGACAGGCAGAGAGAGAGACAGAGAGAGACAGGCAGAGAGAGAGACAGGCAGACAGAGAGAGACAGAGAGAGAGACAGACAGAGAGAGAGACAGAGACACAGGCAGAAAGACAGGCAGAGACAGAGAGACAGGCAGAGAGAGAGAGACAGAGACAGATAGACAGGCAGAGAGAGAGAGGCAGAGAGAGAGACAGAGAGACAGGCAGAGAGAGAGAGACAGAGACAGAGAGAAAGGCAGAGAGAGACAGGCAGAGAGAGAGACAGGCAGAGAGAGAGACAGGTTAACAGTGTTGTAGTTCTGATATTACATCCTGTAAAGCTTCTAAATCTTTGTAATAGTTTCTCGGGGACTGAGGACGTGTCATGTTTCTTTAACTCTTTAAAGAAACAATAATAAATAATAATTCTGCTCCTGTAGTACCTCTCGGTCCAGGTCCTGGTCCGGCTCAGAGATGCTGTGAGACGAAGCTCCGCCCCCAAAGTCTGAACCAATGAAAACACAGATAACAGATGACATCACAGCTCACAGTAATACAGACGGCACATAATGCACGGTACATGGTGTGTACCTGAGGCTGTGCGTGTGATGTGAGTCTTGCTCCTCTGTTGCCGGGAGATGCTGGAAAGTGGGCGGGGCTTATCTTTAATTGAGTCGTCCTGAGAGGAAGGAATCACACTCTGTACCACACACACACACACACACACACACACACACACACATTAATATATACCACATTATGGTCAGCGCCCCCCAGCGGTCGTATTAACATCCTGCCTGCTCTTATTGTAATGTTGTTTTCAATCAACTGCAACTCCCAGAAGGCTTCTTCAGCAAAGGCTCAAGGGGAGATGTAGTTTCCGATTTTACAGATTAAGGATTTTTGTTTTTTATGCAAAACAACACTGTAGATTACATTTGAACACATGATGAACGTTATATTTACCTTCGCCAATACTAAGTTTTACTTAATAGAGCCTGAACGCACCTTAATATAACTAATGTAACTAATAACTACCTTCGTTATTTAGCCGGACTGTGTGAACACTGACGAGTGTGGGAGTGTGGGGGAGGAGAGGGCGAGCAGGGGTGAGGGAGAGAGAGAGAAGCTGGCCTACCCTTCCCAGAGAGGAGGTGGAGGGAGAAGAGGAGGAGGAGGAGGAAGGCTGCAGGAGGCTCTGCTGGGAGGAGGAGGAAGAGTCTTTCTGCAAGAAGGCGCCGGCCGACACCGAGGTCATGTGATAGACGTGCTCAAAGTTGGAGGGGGGAGAGATGAGGGTGTGACGGGAGGAGGGGGAGGGAGACGGGTCGGGGGAAAGGGAGGTGAAGTCACAGACCTGAGCATCAGGAGGGATGAGGGGGTGAGTGAGGTGAAACAGGGGGGAGAAGAGAGGAGGAGTCAGTGTGATGATCAGAGCAGGGGGGGGGGGGGCAGGCGAGGGAGGAGAACATGCCGGCAGGAGGTGGGGGGGGGGCAGAGAGGGGGAGTTACCAGCGGGAGGTCCATGAGGACCTGCATGCCGTCTCCTGGTCCCATGTGGGCCACGTGGTTAAAGTTGGTCGGGTTGGAAATCATCTTGGATCTGAGCTCAGGGTCCCTCAGCATCTCCCTGACACATGCGGGGGCACGTTAGTCGTGTGTACACAGTCACTGTGTACTAATACACAGTATTACGATACATTACTGTGTACTAGTATATAGTACAGTACTGTGTATTAGTATACATCAAAATATATTACTGTATTACAATACAGTACAATAATATACATTGATATTACTGTGAAATAATATACATTAATATATAATACTGTGTATTATACATACATACATACATTATATTACTGTGTATTAGTACCCAGTCATGTGTATTCATATACATGAATACACATTACTGTGTAATCGTATACATTAATATATTAGTGCAGGGGTCGGGAACCTATGGCTCTTTCGATGACGCGTTATGGCTCGCAGACAATTTTGAGCTGACATTTTTTAACATGTTTAACAAGTAATAAATAATTATACTGTGTCATTTTAAAGTAAAACATTTAGCAGCGGATATATTTTTAGTTATTTTTAGCCCTGCTCTTCGCGAAACAGCTGAGGAGAAACTGCGCAACGCAAGCAGTAGACCAGGGGTGTCAAACTCAATCACAGAGAGGGCCGACATTAAGGCATCGTTTCGGGGGTGAAGCTTGGAAACTGCAGCGCCCACAGAGTCACACTTTGCCTTGAGTGTGTCGTTACACTGGAGGTCAATCAGCTCCGTTTGGATGTTCACATGTGCTGTTTCCACGTCAACTGCAAACGGATTGCTGAGCAGTTCATGCGCAGTCGGGAACACAGCGGTGGAGATGTTTGTCAGCGTTTGGAAACACGTAGTGACCAAAGTTTCCTTCTGCATCAGAGTCTCCCACAGGCAGCTCGGCTTGGAACGCTCTCACTGCATCATACATGTCCGTGATCACACGGCCCTGAAGCTGCAGGTTTAACAGTGAGATGCTTCGTTATGTCGCACAAACAGGCCAGCTCACACCGTCCCAGAGATCTGTGCTGCGTTTCCCTTTGCTTCCAAAAACGGCCAGATTTCCTCACGCAACTCAAAACATCTATTCAGCATTTTCCCTCGACTGAGCCATCGCACCGCCGTGTTCAGAATGTATCTCCTCAGGAAAAGACTTACAGTGTTCCATCTCCAGAGCTTTACAACACAGCGCTCCCTGGTGTATGATGCAGTGATACACCGTCAGCTCACCTGCACAGTTCTCCCGCTGCATCTTCTCCCGCATCCTGCACTAATCCGCTCTTTTCATCACATCGCAGGTTCCGTCTGTCGTCAGTCCCGTCAGTTTGTCCCGGGGCAGTTTCATTTCATTCACACATTTAGATACTTCCTCAAATATGTATTTTCCCGTGGTCGTGCCATGCATTGATTTAATTACCAAAACCGGCGGGCCAGTTATGACAGAGAATTTATATTTTCTCGCGGGCCGGATATAATTGTGGCCTTGAGTTTGACACCAGTGCAGTAGACACAGAAACGTGCACATACATTAGATAAATAACATAAACGTTTAGTTTGTTTAATAAAAGAGCACCTGTTCAATGTGAAAAGTGAGTTGTGAATATTAAATACATAAAAATCAGAGGGGGGCGCGGGGTTCCATTGTGGCACAGACAATGGTAGGGGAAACACTGATAACGCTTTTAGTACTTGGAGACGTGATATACCAAAAGGTTCCCGGCCCCTGTATTAGTGTGTACTAGTACAAAGTCATGTGTATTAATATGCATTCATATACATTACTCTGTAATAATATACATTAATATATTAGGCTGTACTAGTACACAGTGTACACACTGAAACACTCACCTCCTCTGCTGAAGTCGTTCCTCCTCAGGAACCTTAAACAGGAACTTCCTCTTACTGCGAGTTCTCACCATCAACTTCCTGCTGTGGTCCGATGTCTCCGGGATGGTGAGGTCCCCCTCTGAGGACAGAGACAGGTGGAGATAGACAGGTGGAGACAGAGAGACAGACAGGTGGAGACAGACAGCGACAGACAGGTGGAGACAGACAGACAGGTGGAGACAGAGAGACAAGTGGAGACAGAGAGACAAGTGGAGACAGAGAGACGGACAGGTGGAGACAGAGAGACAGACAGGTGGAGACAGACAGACAGGTGGAGACAGAGAGACAGACAGACAGGTGGAGACAGAGAGACAGACAGGTGGGAACAGACAGACAGGTAGAGACAGACAGACAGGTGGGGACAGACAGGTGGAGACAGACAGACAGAGAGAGAGACAGGTTAGGTTCAGGGTGGTGAAGTGTTGAGAGTTTAGTGTGAACACAGCAGGTGTGTCAAAATAAAGAAGACGTCTGCGTTACCTGACGAGGTGTTGCTGAAGTAAATCAGACGAGGAGGTTCTGAGCTCAGTAGGTTTAACGTCCCTTCAACATTCAGAGGTCTGATCTGAGGACACACACTGAGATGTGATTGGCTGCTTCTCAACTGTGACCATGTTTGCCGAGTTGTGATTGGTTACCTTGCGGAGGGAGATGGTCTGAACCCACTCAGTGGTGTGAATATCGAAGACGTCGAGCCCGTACTCACTGTAGACCGTCAGGTGGGACGAGTTAGAGCCTGGAGAGACAGACAGACTATCAACTACCTGCCAATACTGATGATTACCTTCGTGATCTTTAAAAGAAGCTGACCATTATGATAAAAAACCAGGATCAATCGCCAGGAATCACACATTACCTGTAACATCTACACCTGTAGCTTACAGACACCTAAGACCAACTAGCTGCACCGGTCTGAACCACAGCCTGTATATAAGAAGTGACAACACCCACTGGTTTGTGGACTGCCGCTTTGAAGCCTCACGTTTGGCACCTTCTTGGAATTTGACAGCTAATGTAAGCGCTAGCTTGGAAGTGGAAATGAATCTTCTTTTAATGGTCACACATGAACACAGCACAAATTTAGACATGTAACCCATCCTAGTATTAGCAGCAGTGGGCACCTATTACACGTACAGCGCACGGGGCGCAGAGTAGGGGTCAGGTGTCTTGCTATAGGGCACCTCAGCAGTGCCCGGGAGACGGACTGGCACCTCTCTAGGTACCAGAACGCTCCTTTTGGGGACTTCAACCGGCGACCCTTCATTTCCCAAGACAAGTCCCTACAGACTGAGCTCCTGCCTTTCACAAAACAATAATTAATCATGGTATCTCCCCTGCCAGGTAAGTATGGTTAGCAAGGTTGCAGGTTTTCCAGGATGCGTGACAACCTTGACTTTAACACGGTGGTCTATGGGGAGAAACCACCTTATGGAGCCAGCCTCAAATGGTCATTCGAGGAATTGCAGTTTCTGGCACTTCTGCATTGGCAACATTTCTCAGACGGGGAGGTTGATGCCTGGTCAGAACTCACCTGACTGAACTGTTTTACATCAACCTTCACTACCCATGATGACACACTGTATGTACTAGTATTAATAACGTACTGCATGCGAGCGGCATTGCGGGCCACATCAGCTCCTTGGTTCGGGACCGGCGGCCCTGTCCATCCACGTAGATGCCAAGATGGCTGAAGCAGAGCAGCAGCTCTGTGGATCCCACCTCCAGGGCGTGCAGGGCGTCCAGAGGTGGCTGAGCCAGGAATGCCAGTGACGGGTCAGCAGGGCTCACCAGGCTGATGGGGGAAGACTCCCCCTGCAGGGCAAGCAGAGCAAAGCCCGAAGGATAACCAACACACAGCCGCTCCCTGACCATGCCCAACCACTGCACCACACCTGGAGCCTGCACCTCCCAGAGCTTCTTATGGTGGGGCTTCACTCGAGAGATCTCGTAGCACAGAACCTGGAGGATCAGAACCACAGCATTAGATCAGTACAGAAACACAACCTGAGTGAGGGTGTGTTTTTTTTTTAGGTAAATCTCCAGGTGAACTGTCTGGGTCTCTGTTCAGTCTTTCTGACCTGACGTTTGATGGCGGCCAGCAGGCAGGCGGGGCCTCCGGGGCGGAGCACCCCTGTAGTCAGAGCCTGGCAGCCTTTGGTCTCAGTCAGCTTGATGTCGAATGTGGACTCGGCACCCTCCAGCGCCCCCCAGTGGTGAAGGTGAACTTGACGGTTCCGGCCGCAGAGCAGAGCAAAGATCTTCTCCTTCGGAATCAAATTGATCTGATAAACCTTCTTACTGTCTGCTGCTCGCACGATCACTGGAGACAGAGACGGAGGTTAGTCATCTACTGAATATCAACTGTCTGTCTGTCTTTCTGTCTGTCTTACCGTCTCTGGTAACCTCGACCACAAACAGTCCGTCTTCGGTTCCCAGTACAATCCTCTCCCGATCTGCAGCGAGAGAAAACGTGTTTAAAAATCATCACAGAGATTTTTATACAAACAGCTTCGGCCAAAACTTTATTCAGAACCTTCCAAAACCTTAAAAATCCCAAACAACGTCCCTCCCCTGACTGTCCTCGACTGTCAATATTAGTGATCAGTACTCGAGGTGTGAATCTTCACTGGCATCACAATTCAATTCACCCATCAACAATTCTCCATGCATCTAAAACTATTGTATTGTAATGTATCCTCATTCTTCTATAGTACATGGCTACTTTTTCATCAAGTAAAGCTTCCGTAAGGTAACTAACTTTATAACTTTATAGTATAGCCGGGATGGAAAATCAACAATCAACGTTCGTAGGTTTTAATTTAGGCTGTTATTTTAATCAAAATAAAATCAGTTATTCTCCTGACTATGTTCCGTCACTGCATCGATGCAGAATTATCCACATCTTAGAAACGAGGACTGTCCACCTCTCCACCCAGTACGCAGGCGGTTAGTAGTAAACAGTAGAAGTTGTTACTCACCGAGCACAGCGGCAGACAGCGTGGTCTTGATGATGGGTAACGAGGCGTCGTATGCCTCGTGCAGGTCGTGGACCTGTCGGTTCCTCACCAGGTTCTTGGTCAATATGCTCTGCAGACCCTCCAGGATCCTGACCCACTTCCTCTTCTCCACTTCGCTCTCAGCCAACACCAGCAGAGAGACAGAGGACAGCTGCGAGATCAGCTGTGAGGACGTCACCTGATCATGGCCAAAACAAAAATAAGGGTCACATGGAGGTCAGAGCTCAGACCGTGAGGGTTAAGAGAGTACAGTGCCTCCTACCCTGAAGATGCAAGGGATGTCCTTCCTGGTGGCGTGGATCACATCTGACGCCAAGACAGAGCTGACGGAAAACTGCTCCTCCCTGTAACATACAAGAATATGTTTCATGTATCAATACACTGAATAACATAATACACTAAATTTATTCATAAATCAAATCACATAAAATAATAACATTTACTACATAAGAAAAACCTTCAAGACTACCTAAACGTTCCTGAACCTTCTCAAGACTTCCCGAACCTTCTAATGGCTTCCCGAACCTTCTCAAGACTACCTAAACGTTCCTGAACCTTCTCAAGACCTGAATTTCCAAAAGAAGTCCCCCAGACTGCCTCAGACATCTGATCCTTGAAGCTCCCTCAGTGTACAGACAGGTGGAGGTTACCTGAGATCCAGCACCAGACTGGCCACCACCCCTGGCTGAGTAGACTTTCCCTCTGGGATGTCGTAGAGAAACAGTTTGCAATCAGAGACCAAGGCGAACACTCTCTGCCAGCCCTTCTTCACCCCGCTGGGCTTCGGGATCTGACAGAAAGACGTCAACATGTGAGTCTGTGGAACTGCTGTAAAGCGTCAGTACTGCCTCATCACTTCATCACTTACCTTGACGTAACCCTTGTAGGCGGTGCCAATGCCTCTCTGGACGTCAATGCCCTGCGGCCTCTTGGCCTGCTCTGCTGGGATTGGACATACCAGAGGGGCGTGGTCTTTACAGGAAATGTGGCAGATAAAGGAACACACTAAAGAGAGACGGAGACAAGAAACTTTATACGTGACAGAATCATGTCAGTGCTTAAGAACACAGACATCACCATGGACTGAGCAACTAGGACACTTTCACTATTTTCTGATCATATAGACTAAACCATTAATTGTTTAATCTAGAAATAATCTGCAGATGAATCGATAATGAAAATAATCGTTAGTTGCAGTACAAGCCCGTCTAGAAGTCCCCTAACTTTCAGCTGGAGGGGTGTGCATTAGTGCGATTGCGTGCCGAGTACCTTCACAGGCGTATCCCTGCCTGGCGAGTCCCACCATCAGCGAGGTGCAGTGTGTACACTGAGTCGGACTGGAGAACGTCTTGATGCTCAGCTGGTGAGCTTTGGGCTGTGAACACACAACACATACATGTTCAACATTAAACTTTGACAAAAAAAAAGAAAAAAAGAAAACTGACGGATAAAACATTAAGAGACGTTGACACCAAAGAAGCCACATCACGTCCACGGATTGGATAATTTAACAAATGCAGTTAATCAGGATACATGACCAAAAATAAAACTTCTTCATAACTCACTACTACAGCGTTACCGTTTCCATATTCACCGTTGCGTTACATAACGTGGAAGGTTATCTATGTAAGATTACTTTAACAACTGATTTTATTAAACACAAAATGACTTTCCCACAAGGTTCCTGCAGCTTAAGGCAAGTGAAATTTAAAACTTCAAGACTTTTTTAAATGCCACTCAATGAAATTTAATAACAACTTTACAATGAACACAATTGAAGAAAAAACATAAAATTACTAAATAATAAAAATTATTAAATAATTTTGCCCAAATGTTTATTCTAACCTAAAGCAGGTATTGTTTGTCCAGTGAAAAGGTTTGATGATAGACTTCAAATGTTGAAAGAATTTAACACTTTGTAGAGTGGAACAAGTGGACATATGCATCTGACAGAAGCATCTGGTCAATAAACAAAAGATGTTATTAATTATTTATGTCAGAAAGAAATATTCATACAATCCTACTTCCCATGTCTCAGCATTTTGAAAGATTGATTTAAGACATTTCAATACCTATTCAGGCCTGATTTTTAGATTAATGAATTCAATGCCCTGTGAGATACGCAGGAACTCTGTCTCCAGGAATGGAAAACATTTTCCTTGACATTTCCAGGTTTTCCAGCACCCTAGGAACCCTGCATGCTGTTTAAATTTCCTTTGTTATTCCTGAAGTCCCACCTGGGGAAACAGTAGCGTACCTTTGGTGTGCTCAGTGCTGAGCTGTGGTAGGTGGGGGAGGGGCTTGCTGGGACTGATGCTGCTTTAACTTCCTGTGGACACAAATGGGACGAGTCTCAGGGTGAAGAAACTTGATATAAACACATTAACACACACTGACACACGTAGAGAATCAGAGTTTGTGACTGACCTCGTGTTCGGAGGTGGTGCAGGGCGAGGGGGGCATGGTCTCTGGTTTCAGGGGGGGTGGGTCTATGTCCGTGGTCTGCATGTCAAAGAGAAGAAACGTTTGAACAACATCCTGTTGATAGACTGTACTGAATGTCTTTTTTACATTCAAAGCTTCTTTTGAGGTTTTTGAATGAAGCTTTGAATTTCTGTCGTCATATTATGACATCTTCAACCAAAAACAAAAGTTGAACAAAGACCTTAATTTGGATAAAGTGATTCAAGGGTTTTAATTAGTCTTTTTGCATTAAATCAACTTTCTTTAATGAATATAGCGTAAATGAAGTAATGGAGCGTCGAGTGAATGCAGAATCAGAAAAAGACTTAAGTAATTTGCTGTAGCTGCGGCTAATATTAGCTTGAAGCTAGCATGACTGAAATTAGAACTGAAAGCTGGTTGCCCCAGGGGATTGTGGGTAAGGGTGGTGGTATGCAGGGGATTGTGGGAAACCTGGCGGATCAACTTACGTCTTCCAGGAGAGCAAGCAGTGAGGAGGCGGAGCAAACTGACGCCTCCATGTTGCAGAGAGAAACAAACAAACACACCTGAGTGACATCATCATCATCATGTGACCTCCCTATGTGACCTCCCCATGTGACTTGCTGGAGGTGCTTTACGTTGAAAGGAGCCAGTTGAGGTGGTTCATCTAGTAAGGAGCCACCTGGGCGCCTCCCTAGGGAGGTGTTCCAGGTACAGCTGGGAGGAGACCCCGGGGAAGACCCAGGACTCGGTGGAGAGATTATATCTCCTCACTGGGAACGCCTCGGGATCCCCCAGTCGGAGCTGGAGGATGTGGCCCGGAGAACGGAAGTCTGGGGTTCACTACTGGAGCTGCTGCCCCCGCGACCGACCCGGATAAACGGTAGACGATGGATGGATGTTATATGTTTTGTAATATTATATTTTTGTGCGATTGTTTTTAAAACTACTACGACGTAATAGGGTCATTGCAGGACAAATTAATATGTAAGTAAAAAGGGAGGGAGGGTATTATTCAGAGAAAAATTATATATATATATATATATATATATATATATATATATATATATAAAAAAAACCCACAACACCCTGATTGCATAAGTCTGCACACCCCACCCAACTAATACTTTTGCCCCTTTTGCATTTACTACAGCAGCAAGTCTTTGTGAATAAGTCTCTTAACTTTGCACATCGAGACTTCGGAATTTTATCCCTCTCCTTTGCAGAAAAGTTCAAGTTCCTTCACATTGCGAGGGGAGCTCCTGTGTACGGCTCTCTTTAGGTCGTTCCACATGTTCTCGATGGGATGGAGGTCCGGGCTCTGACTGGGTCATTCCAAGACTTTCCTTTTCTAAAGCCAAGCTTTGGTCGACTTGGACGTGTGCTTTGGGTCATTGTCATGTTGGAACGTGATATTACTCTTCATCTTCAGCTTTCTGACACAGGGCAGCAGGTTTTGTGCCAGAATATCTTGATATTTGGAGCTATTCATTATCCCGTCTATCTTGACAAGATGCCCCTGAGCCAGCTGAAGAGCAGCAGCCCCAAAGCATGATGCTCCCACCACCACGCTTCACAGGCGGTATGGTGTTACTTGGACGATGAGCTGTATTGGCTTTGCCCAAAACTTTTAGAATTAAGGCCAAAAAGTTCAACCTTTGTCTCGTCAGGCCACAACACATTTTCTCACATGGTTTGGGGTGACTCAAATGGGCTTTGATATTTATTTTTGTAAGAAAGGGTTCCCGTCTTGCCACCCGACCCCATCGCCCAGACATGTGCAGAACGCAGGAGATGGTGGTCCCATGCAAGGAGTGACCAGTACCTGCCAGAAACTCCTGTAGTTCCTTCAATGTTGCCGTTGGCCTCTTGGTCGCCTCCCTGATACGTTTCTCCTCGTCCTCTCATCAACTTTGGAGGGTCGTCCTGATCTTTGCAATGTCTCTGTGGTGCCACATGTTCTCCACTTATTGATGATGGTTTTGACAGAGCTCCACGGTGCATGTAATGCCTTCAATGTTCTTTTATTTCCCTCTCCTGATTGGTACTTTTCAATAATTAGATCTGGCAGTTTCTTTGGTAACTCTTTGAGGTCCATGGCTCTCCCAGTACGATGCAACACCAAACATTCAAGTAATACTGCAGCAACAGCTGACTTTAATCTGGTTTTAACCAGAATCACTTTCATTGATTGCAGGTGTATGCTATTTACCTAAAGGCATGATTTTGCATGTGATTAAATAACTTTGAACACAGCTAGAGCCCCCATTATGAAAGGGTGTGCAGACTTATGCAATCAGGGTGTTGTGGTTTTATTTTAAAATGTCCTAATAATTATTTTCTTTTTTTCTTTCTGGATTTTTGTTTAGATTTTTTTTGTTGGAAGATCGCATTAAAGATGGAACAAGTCTGACAATTACGTTGTTGTTATTTCTGTCTTTACGTTTCAAAAACCTGCAATTTCATAAGGGTGTGTAGACTTTTCATATCCACTGTATATATTATATTATTATAAATAGGTTTTTATTTATGTTCATCAAAGAACACAAAGAAAATGTGTATCTTTCAGCTCCATCTGTACCATAACAACACAACTTTACACACAATCAATAGGGATGCAAAAATAGGGCCTAAAGAATCATCATCTGATCCCTTTAGGAGGCCCTGAGCCTCAGCTTGAGAACCGCGGTATATTAATAAGTCACAAAGAAAAGAGGCTGAGCAGGTGAGACAGAACAAAGACTGCGTTTCCTAGTTTCAGTTTACACAGAGACAAGTGACTCACTCTGAAGGTGAGGTCAGGAGCCAGAGGAGACGTGTTGAAATATTCAAAGATGGAGTCCTGGAAGTCTGGAAGCTTCAGACCTGCAGAGACAGAAAAGTCTTCTTATTGTGATGTTTGGGTTTACCTATACAGGTGGACCTGAGGCAACCAGGTGGACCTGAGGGAACATATACCGGTGAACCTGAGGGAACACGTACAAATGGACCTGACGGAACATGTACAGGTGAACCTGAGGGAACGTGTACAGGTGAACTTGAGGGAACGTGTACAGATGGACCTGAGGGACTGTCTCACCTCTGTCAGAGCGGGAGAGACTGTCTTCCATCTCTTTCTTCAGACTCTCCACCTGCTCCCCCATCTCCAGAATGTTCTCCTCCGACTCCTTCAACTTACTGCACACAGACAGACAGGTGAGGGAACAGACAGGGTTCATCCAAACATCCCTCCTGGACTCCTCTATATCAGGATCTTTTTAAAAATGAGGAAAAACGCTGATATTGTGTTTATTAAATGTCTTCCATATAAAACATTTATTTACACTGCATATGTGCATATCTTTGAAATTCATTTTTATGAGTTCATAGATAAATATCATGCTATATTTAGTCAGTTTTCTCCTAAAATATAATGAAATCTATAGTAACAACAGAAGTGACACGAGTGTGATACAGCTGTGCAGACAATCAGTAAAGGACGTGGTCTAATAGTGAACGAGGAGACCCAGCTGTGTGTGTGCCCTCTGACCTCTCCAGGTTGATGTTGGCAGCCTTGAGTCGGCGCAGCTCCTCCTGAACCAGCTGCTTGGCTCTGATCTCAGCGTCCAGAGCCGACTGCAGCTCCAGACGCGCGGACATGTCCAACTTCTGACTGCGCCGCACCTTCCACAGAGGATCCTGAGACAGAGAGACAGAGACAGAGACAGAGACAGAGAGAGAGAGAGAGAGACAGAGACAGAGAGAGAGAGAGACAGAGACAGAGACACAGACAGAGAGAGAGAGAGAGAGAGAGAGACAGAGACAGAGACAGAGACAGAGAGACAGAGACAGAGACAGAGACAGAGACAGAGACACAGACAGAAACAGAGACAGAGAGAGAGAGAGAGAGAGAGAGAGAGAGAGACACACAAATCATTTAAGGTGCTTTCAGACAGCGACACCTGAAGAACATTATTGTTTTTCCATTCATGTTTCTGATACTCATCAGTAGGGCTCATGGCCTCTGGTTGTTCACTCGAAAGGAGAACATTTCTCATGTCTCTGGATGTCAGGAAATGTTGACAGACATGCCATGGGAATTTCAAAATAAAAAGATCATTGAAGCATCGTGACACCTCTACTAGTTTGTAAACCTGGCTCTGCTTCAGAGCACCTGAAGCCCATTAAACACAGCGACATGATGAACTGATAAATGATATCACTTATGGTGTTGCTAGGTGACACAACATCATGGTATGACATCACCCCTTAGTTCCTTTAGCAAATGGTGTACACTCTGAGCTTCTAGAGCGTGTGGCGGTCGATGGGACGAGTCAAATCCGGAAATGGCAATTAATGCCTAAAATATCTGCCAGCTTGTAAATTGCAGTAGTAGAAAATGTTGCGATTCCAATAACATTTAAATTAATTGACCGTACTTTACTTTTGTATACTTTTGTATTGATTGCATAGCTTCATCGCCACATTCACAAGTTTGGTGGTCCCGTCCTTTTCGCTACATAGTCAAGACCGCAACCATAGAGGATGAGAAGTGTCCAACGTTCCACATCCAACTTTTTAAACGTTGAGTGCACTGCATTTTCACTCACAATAGCAAGAACAAATATAGAAGAACGCAAATTGAGACACAGATCAAGTCTCAGAGCTCTCCCAGTCAAGACTCTACAAGGATGCCATGAATTTCCTCAAGGATTTCTGGGACCCAAACTATCTACCTACCCTTAACCCCCCAGATCCATTCCCAAGACCCTCCAAGACCCCTGGAACTCCATCAATGTACCCTGTAGCACCTTAACCATTCTTCAAGAAATCCCTGGATAACCGAAGGCCTTGGAACTCACGGAAGGACCCTGGGAGTCACCAAAGGACCCTGGGAGTCACATAAGGACCCTGGGAGTCACCAAAGGACCCTGGGAGTCCTTGTAGCCCATTGTGGTTTGATTATGAGTGACATACATGCAAGTAACCATAACGAGGGAGAGTGAATCTTGACTGGCTGGAAGCAGTGACTGATACACTCACCCTCCAGTCTCCACCAGTAGGAGGCCATTGCTTCTTAGGAGGCGTAGCCACTCCTGTTTCAGGCTGAGACGGCAGATTAAAATAAATATCAACACAGACACAAGTACAGAAGTAACAGACTGAAAATCCAAAAGAAGCACAGACCAGAGCAGACAAAAGAGACAAGTTTGGAAATACAGGAGGAACAGACAGAAGAACAGACAAATTTAATATAAGTCAAATGTAACCTCTCAAACCTCCCCAACACTTCCAATACTATTTCACAATAAAAGCTTCACCGTGGTTCAGGGGGAAACATGTCAGAGCAGGTAACAGAAGAAAGGTGAGGTTTCATTGTTTTGTTTTCTATTAAAGGTATTAATGTGGAGCTTTTGATGGACCAGACAGCTAACTTCTCTCAAAGAGTTCCAGGTTCTCCGGGTCTGTGTGCTGCTACTGGGTCCTGAAGTGGGAATGCACCAATATCAGATATCAGACCGATACTGACTGCTGATTGGGTATCAGAGACAATTTACATAACTTCCATGTTTGTATAGTATTTACTGCAATTTCAATTCCTGTTGAAGTTCAGACCGATTAGCTGCATGCTTTATTGGTGCATCCTCGTTCCGTGTGTGTCATTAGTGTGTGAGTGTGTGCGTGTGTGTGTGTGATTAGTGTGTTACCAGAGGCCTTGTTCCCAGACTGGAGCTGCGCAGAGTTTCCAGCTCCTCCGTCATCTTGGTGGCCAGAGCCTGAAGGTAGCCTCGAGCGTCTTTCTCATCGCTCACCCTGAACACACAGACACACATGTTAACACAGAGCGTCCTGCTGCTGTACCACATACTGCTGGTGGGACTCACCACTGGATGATTTCTGCGATCTGAGCCTCCCAGTGAGCCACGCTCTCCTTTTTGGAGGAAAGATCCTGCAGCTCGTCCTCCAGCTGACGGTTCTGAGCAGTCAGTTTATCAACAAACGCACACAGCTGAGAGGGAAGTAAAGTTACTGAACATGTGCACACGATGATCCTGCAACAACCAGGTCACATCACAAACTGTAACGCGCACCTTGTCAGTGTCAGCCGCCAGTTTGTGGTTTTCTTCTGTCAGCAGGTTTTTCTCTCGGTCAGATTTCTCCCTCAGAGCTGAAACAGCTTCATCCATCTCGGTTTGTCTGCAGGAACAAAACCAAGCAGCGTCAGGGTGCCTGTGCACCATTAATGTAAAGCAGGATACATATCCGTAACATATTCAAATATGAACGTTAGAGCACTACAGCGCTGTCGCCTCGCGCAGGGGTCGCAGCGTCACTCTGACTTAAACAAAAAGTAACAAAACTAAAGAAATAAAATCCCAAATCTGAAAACTTAATTTACAGATAAAGAAACGTGACGAAAACGATAATAACACACCTACACCCACCTACACCCACCTACACCCCCCCCCCCTACCCCACACACACACACACCTGTCCCTCTTGTCCTTGTCCAACTTGTCCCTCAGCTGCAGCAGGTCCTTGTTGGCGGCCAGCTGCCCCCCCTCAGCCTCCTGCAGGTCTTTGCGGAGGTTCTTGACGTCGGAGCAGTGGGCGGAGTCTCTCCTCAGCAGCTCCTCCTCGTAGAACAGCACCTTCTTATCAAGCTCCGCCTTTAGGCGGGACAGCTCCTGCTGAGACTCCATCCCCCCCACTGCTGCCCCCCGCCCCTGCTGAGACAGAGCACAACCACAACCAGTCAGCACTTCCTGTCCTGCAGCGCTTCCTGACCTGCAGTGAGTGTGTGAGTGTGAGTGTGTGTGTGTGTGTGTACCTTGAGGCCCTGCAGCTCTGTCTCCAGCTGCTGGCAGTACGCCTCACTGTGCTCCCTCAGCTTCTTCTCCTTTGACGCTTCGGCCTTCGCCTCGTGCAACTGAGCCTCCAGCTGACAAACACAGACAACGCTTATTTAACAGCAGAATCTGACAGACGTTTCCAAACTCCGACAAACCATCTCCACCGCTGTGTTCCCGACTGCACAGATTATTAATGATTTCTGTGGTAAATATTTCACATATTTTTCTAATATTATTAAACTAAATGAAGGTTGTTCGTAATACTGCGACAGGAAACTTCATATTATTGGAAATAACTCACCTCCTTGCGGTTCTTCTCGGTCTTGCGGATGTCCTGTCTCATGGCGTCCATCTTCTGCAGTAGGGCGTCCACCTCCTCCTCTTTGTCCCGCAGCTGACGGGACAAGCGCTGTTTGGAGGAGCGCAGGTCGGCCATCCGCTCCGACAGGTCGGAGAACTCCTGCAGCGCCAACTTCCTCTGAGAGTGAGCCTCCTTCAGCTCCTTCGCCTGGCTCCTAAGGCGCTCCAGAGAGTCTGCCAGCTGCTGCAGGGTGTTCACACATCATGTGTTCAAATTCATGTGTTCAAATTCATGTGTTCACACAGGGGTCATACTGTCGGCCTCGGGTGAATACCTTATGCACGTCATCCTTCTCCTGCCTCAGGGTCTTCAACTGCCTCTCCAGGGTCTTCAGTTTGGAGGCGGAGCTCTCGTAGTCCTGCCTCAGTGTGACCGCTTCCTCCAGCTGGTGCTCCAGCCTATCAGAGTCTAGCACAGAAAGGGGGGCGGGGCTTACTCACCTGAAGAGAAACACTGAACCTGGTAGTTGTAGCATCATTACTACTATCACTCTGACCTGCCAGCTTCTTCTTCAGACGCTCAATCTCCTCGTTCAGCTTCTTGATCTCTTTGTCTCGGCTTAGAGTTCCTCCGCGAGCCGGAGCCTGCAGCGCCTGAGTGGACTCTGCGGAGACAGAGGTCAGAGGTCAGGAGAACTACCTTCTGTAAATCCTGAGCACGTCAGTGTGGTTTAATGAAAGCATGCGTCACCCTGTAGTTTGCGGTTCAGCTCCTGTTTCTCCTGCTCCAGGTGGCGGATCCTCCTCTCAAACGCCTCCACCTCCTGCCCTCCCCCCCCCCCTCCCCCCTCCTCCGGGTGGAGGCCGAGCACACCCCGGCTGAAGGAGCTGCGGTCGGCGAAGCAGCTGTCTGTGGTGTAGGTGAAGCCGACGAAGGGAAGGTGCTGACCGGTGAAACCAGTGTGAGACATTGGAGGGCTGATGTCCTGCAGCACAAACATGAGATATATATATATATATATATAATATATCTTTATATTCTTTAGTGTTTAGAAGTCTGAAGGCGAGTGAGGAACATGGAGCATCACTGATTACACATTAAAACCATTTAGGAATTTATTGCTATGCATTTTAAAACTGACGCAGGCGGGTGACGAAGGATATCAGGGTACCAGAAATGTAGAGGTCCACCCACGTTTCTTCATACCAGTTTGATACCACGGTGAGAAACAAACAATAACGCCATGTACTCCAACATCCCTCCTTTATTACTTCAGACTGGTTTCTGTCAGGAAGTTAAACGGCTCATAATTCATCTAATATCTATTTTATGTTTGAATATACATTATATTCAAACAACTGGATTTATTCAGGTTTCTCATCAAAAACTACATTTTACAAGATTACATTTGAACACATCATGATAACGTTAGAATTCGCCTTTAACCAATAATAATGTTTACTGAATAGAGCTTGAACGCACCTTACTGCGACTCAATGGAACCTCTGGCTGCTAACATTACTCCTAATGCTAAATGTAGCATTATCAGGAAATAATATGCGTCTCCTGGAGGCGTCGCTAGTGAGTTCACTGCGTAACAAACACTTTTCCATCGTCCCCAGGACGCCGTTTATCTCGAGGCCTTGCGGTACTGTAAAGAAACAAGTACCAAACTCGACCAGTTGTCAGACTTTTGACATCGACCTGGCTCTTGTGACGTCCCTACGGCTGACCACATATTTTAGCAAAGTTAATATATTATTATAAATATTA
>NW_021166812.1:262500-280000 GCF_900634415.1 Cottoperca gobio | reverse complement strand
GAAAGGACCTTTTGCCACATTTCCACTGCACGGTATGCTCCCTTTTGGTTTTCCATTAGCAGAAGTTGTGGAAAGTACCTGGTACTTTTTTTGGTACCACTTAAATCAAGTTTCTAAGCAACCTGAGCCGATACTAGAAGGTGGGAGTTAAAACACTGCAGACCACTGATTGAGAGAATCGTCCCAGGACATCCTGTACAAACCGGCCGTTTTTAAATAGCAAATACCATGAATAGCAACCGGAATTTTGTATTCACTTGACCCAGATTTAAAAGAAAAAATACATACAACTGACAGAGTGCAGATGTTTTTCTGTTTGAGTGCTGTAGAAAGGATTCAGCAAGTCGTGTAGCGTTGGAGAAACGTTGTCACAGCAGTTTCCAACCAGTTGATTTCCCCGGTTACACTGAGGGGGTGCTATCTGCAGTGGAAAACAAAATAGAGAAAAGAACCTGGTACCAAATGTGAGTCGAGCCGCGTCATGCAGTGGAAATTCGGTGTTACTCGATCCCAGTAAATCCTGCTGGATTCTAGCAGATTATTTCTGTGTGGAGTAGACTCCACCAGTGGGGAAGACTGGAAGATCGACACTGATGTTAGTCGGATCTTATTCTATTTGAACCAAATAGGGGATTTCAATGTTTTCAAGTTTGTGTATGTTTCTAGCTAGTAAAGCTAATGTCAGCTCAGACAACACAAACAAATAAAGCTTCAGAAACTATTTGCTGCTCAATCTGAGCAGCACCTTTATATGATTCTAGTGAGTGAAGTCTCCATTAGTGGATCCTCTTAAAAGTATTTTGATTGACTATAATGGATCTCCTGGGATTCTAGAGGAGGATCAGATGAATTCAGTCAGATTATGTATTTGCAGCAGGAGTTTCTACAGGACTGCAGTGAAATATCCCTAAAACATGTGAATTACTGATGGTGTGAGTGAACAAGAGATGTTGGAGCCAAATCTGTAAGCAGATAGTAACAGAGTGTTTTTAAATGGGGCCACTGGCCTGCTGCAGTTAAAGCTGGAAGCTGCTGATGGTCTAATGTTCTGGGAATTAATTAGGTTAAACAGGAGTTCCAACTCAGGTTCAAGAGACAGAGACAATCTGTTTTATTACAATAGAGTCTTGAAACAGAATGCAGACAGCTTCACTTTCAAACCCAATCCTTTGTTTTCATATCAACACCTTTGTCTCATTGCCTTGTAGTGGACGTAGTCAACCCGTGAACACCCACTTGGTTTGTGGACTACATTAAACTAACTATAAACGTTGGAGCAGCTGTTCTTCTTCCTCTTTGGTACTGAGACAGACTGCAGTGACTTCACTATCACCTCTAGAGGAAC
Source organism: Cottoperca gobio (assembly GCF_900634415.1). Lineage (NCBI taxonomy): Eukaryota > Metazoa > Chordata > Actinopteri > Perciformes > Bovichtidae > Cottoperca > Cottoperca gobio. Next base: position 278,655 of record NW_021166812.1, on the reverse strand, counting down.
ACGTGGTATTACAGCCTGGATGCAGCGCAGCTAGCTGTTAGCACGCTAACTTCAGGAGATATCTCTGCAACACACAGACATCTTTAACGTCAACACTGATACCTCTTCACACTCTGCTCACAATTTTTAATTTATATAATGTTGTTTAAATTTAAATTCTGGCATATCTTACTCATTGTACAGAACAAATGAACATGTAGGATTTCGAATCAAATCTACCCCCGGGCAGTTAGCACACAGACCCAGGATCTATAGCTGCAAAATCCTGCACACACAATAATAGCAGTAGTGGTTCCTAAGCGCCTGCTTCTCCCTGCTTTTCAGCCGCCTCAGGAGTAACGTGGAGGGGAAGTACCTGATGGACGGCGTTCCCTTCAGCTGCTGCAGCACGTCGTCCCCTCGGCCCTGCATCCAGCAGCAGCTCAGTGACACATCGGCACATTTCAACTACGACGAGCAGAGCCAGCAGCTGAAACCTGTGGAGGCGAGGCTGCCGACAGGCGCTGATGGATCACTACACCGGCATCATGCAGTCTATCGGCCTCACCGTGCTGCTTATCTGGCTGTTTGAGGTGCTCACACACTCACTAACTTAATATAAGCATAAAGATCTGCAGTGAGTTAGGGCGCTTTCACAACAAACCATAGTGAATCAGAGAAATTCATACTTTTGGTTTGTTTAGTCTGGTTCGGTTTCAAAGGGGATAAATTAAAGCGGACCAAATAACAGAAAGGGGGCCTTCAGGAAGGAGCCCCTTGTATGCAGGGTGTGATGGACTTTGAAATATTACTGTGGAAGTATTTTAACTTTGGTTTAGAAACGGTCCTGACCACCTCTCGTTGTTTGGGTTTGATTCAACCGTTGAATTCACACCAAACGCAAAGAGAACTTTTTATGTGGCGCGATTACATACGAAGTCAATGCAAGACGTGAAAAACATGTCTGAAAGTGTCCCTGACGTCCTGAGACCAGAGACTGTCTATAAACCCTAACGTCATTCCGTTTTATGCCTCATTTAGATGACTTTATTTTGAGTGTTGATGGAGCAGCTATGTTAGCATAGCCCTGATCAACCAAACTCTATTCAGAAAACAAGCATTTTAAGATGATGATGGAGTTATTTTCTACATCTTTTTATTCTGTTTATTGCAATTAAATTACAGCTAAATCTGTTTTTTTTGTGTTCATACTGCTGAAGTAAACCAGAGTAATTCAGCCGACGTGAGACTTGGTAGAGACGGTGAATACAGCTCTGGATGATGTTTAGAACCCAGACACAACGCTGTATCTGGGACTTATTAACGCACAAAGCAGCAACAGTGGTTGTTTGGGGTGTCTAGTGCGAGTGGTGCCAATTATCATCCCACGATCAAACTCGCCTAGTAACGCGTTTGGTGTGAACGCAGAATGAGTGACGTTTGTGTGTCCAGAAAGCAAAGCAGCAAGCAGCCTTCAACACATCTTTCATTCTGACCAGTTTAGTTTGTTCTACAGTTTTCTCTCAGTCGCTGTGATACTTTTCTCTTTACATTCTCTGTGTTCAACCTCAACATCATCTCGTCACTGGGGCACATCATAAACAGCTATTTCTCATTCTCCTCTATCTTACATTATCAATGCCTATGTCATGTTGATCAAAATGTTTTATACTAGGGCTGTCAAGCGATTTAAAAAAAACAAAACAAAAAAACAAATCTAATTAATTACAAGCTTTGTGATTAATTAATCAATCAATCAATATTTGCTGTCAAAGCTCCGTGCATGGGGGGGGGGAGGTTGGAAGATGAGAGAATCAATGAGTAGGCATTATAAACTGGTCAACATGTCTTTTATTTCAATACCAATATCCAATATCTTGGTTGCCACAAGATAGCCTAACATCTTTCATTATACAATAAACAATCTCTTGTACAACAAAATTAACAAAACCAAGCAAAGTCCCCTATGGCAACATAACCGTTTCATTTATCAACATGTAGTGTAACTTAACGGACCCATCGGCCTCTCAACACCTCTCACTTCTCCCTCAGCCAGTCGCTGAGACAAACTAGCTTATTTACATTCTCAGATGTCAAGGCTGCTCTCTTCTTTTGCACTATGTTACGCTATCCGTAAAACCTCTGTTAACCCCCTGTCCTCTACCACCGAATTGGCCTGCAGTCTATTGCAATCCATCTCGCGATTGAGTTGGTTAATCTGAACGCCTGATCGAGAGTGCTTTGACGAGGCTGGTCGCTCACCTTGGTGCTAGCTAGCTCTGAGCTAACTGCTAAGTGCTTTGCTATTTTCTGCAGGAATCACACAGAACGGTGCTCCTATCTACAGTTCCATCCGGGCGTTTATTAATGTAAACTGTCCATTCACTGGGCCAAGTATCGTTTTCTTATCCGCTTCATGTTGACGAGGCTGCTGTGGCCCGCGCCGCGTTGTGACGTAAAGAGTCCAAGGGGAATCTAAGAGCACGATTAATTTATTCTGTGATTAATTAATCGAAATTAACGCGTTTATTCGACAGCCCTATTTTATACTGGTTTTGTTGAATAAAGTCCAGGCTGCATCAGTCATGAGCAGAGCGTATTTTAAACTCATTTCTATGAGACTTTTTTGTAAATGTTCTGAATTGATTTAGATCATCCAATGATTCTCTAAAACATCTCAGGAGGTTTATGTTTCTGATCAGGCCTCCGCGCCGGCAACACGTAAAGGATATTTCTTCAGGTTTGGCACAAACGTTGACTTGGACTCGAAGATGAACTGATTAGAATTTGGGGATCAAAGGTCACTGTGACCTGACAAGACACATTTTTGGCCATGACTCAAGAAATGTATACACTAATTAGGACAATTTCAAATAAATGAATAACAGGATAAAATGATGAGATGACATTTTAGACAATCATGGCTGTAAACTGCAACCTGACCGATCAGCGGGTGCTAATTCTAGTTTTTTGTGCCGTGAAACAGTTGTCTTTTTTCTTTTCCGTATCACAATGACAAGGTCAACAAACTACAGTACAAACAGTAAAGGCGTAAATCTCCCTCAAACAGTAATGTGTGACGTTGTACTGTTGAATTGATGCCATACAGTAAAAATGCATTTCAACCTCAGCTACATTTTACATCAGAAAATATGTTATTTTAACATATAAATAATGACACAAGTACTTTTCATTCTGATGGCACTGACGTTTTTATTGACATCAATATTTACTTTTGAGAGATAAACGAAGGATTATGATTGTAAATTACGGACTTTTGCAGCTAATCCAAAAATAATTGTTTCCAGAAATGCACCGACTGTTTTGAATCTGAGAAAAAACTGCAAGTTGCCCCCCCCCCCACACATACTAAAGACAGCATGTTGTTCTCCCCAGCTGCTGGTCCTGACGGGGGTCCGGTACCTGCAGACGGCCATGGAGAACGTTCTGCGGCTCGGGGATCCAGATTCTGAGTCTGACGGTTGGATTCTGGAGAACAGCCTGGCAGAAACTGCCCGCTCCAACTTTAACATCATCAAGAACCTGAGGAAGTGCTACCAGGTCGACGACGACCCCAACATTAACATCCCAGCCACCGCCGCCGAGCAGGAAGTGCCGTCCCGGCAGCAGATCCCTATGAGCAGTTAGCGTCAGGACTTCTGAAAGTGACTGCAACGCCTCGGGTTTATAACCTCCAGAGACGCTGCGTCCACTCCTCGTACATTCAGTACGTTTTGGCTGAAGAGTGGAAGAAGAAGCTTCAGATATGAAGTTTGAACAAATGTTTAGCTGCTGCGTGCTCACAGCTCTGCAGCTATGATGCAACCATTTCTGCCTTCAGATGAAAAAAAGGAGAATTTATGAAGTTTTAGAAGGTTTTAACATCCTGCAGACTGCTGTAGTTAACATGTTAGCCCTTCGCTGTTTCCTGTCTCCTCTTTCTGAAGAGTTTACATGTTCGCAGCCCAATGAGGCTGAATGAATGAAATTGAGAATAGGAGCGTATCTTTAAGTTTGTTATCAGTTAACATAGTCCGGCTGAGGTGGATGAAGGTCATTAGTTCTCCAGGTATTTGCTCATTCATCACAGTATTGGACACATTAAAATGTTACCCTGATGATGGCGGTAGATGAAAAGTTATTCAAATGTATCCTGAGGGGAACATGAAAATAATAACATATAATATGGCAGACAATTATAAAGAAGTGGCCCAGGAGCAGGTGGTCCACCTTCTTCTTCATGTTTTCTGTTAATGTTTGTTGATTCATAATGATAAAGTGATGAGTCAGGAAACATCCGGCTAACCCTAACAGCTTTCTAAAAGGAACAGCTGACCCATCTCTATGCATGTAGTTAGCTTAGCTTAACACAAAGACTGGCAGCCGGGGGAAACTGTTAGCCTGTTGTTCCAGTGGAAAATAAACTGTATGTATTATTTTATTATTATTTTGAAAAAGATCACAGTCTGTCTCTATAGCCATGTTTCCATCCAAATGTATTGCAGATATTATCTGAATTTGGAAAAATGTACGTCATCATTTATTCACTAAATCTGTGATAATTTTACTTTTATCCATACAGCCACTTTTACAGATAACAGGAAACACCTTTTAAACATAAGGAAAACATTCTATAAGGAGTCAGTATGTCAGTATGTCTACTACTACAGTATCACTACTACAGTATCACTACTACAGTATCACTACTACAGTATCACTACTACAGCATCACTACGACAGTATCACTATTACAGCATCACTACTACACTATCACTACTACACTATCACTACTACAGTATCACTACTACAGCATCACTACGACAGTATCACTATTACAGCATCACTACTACACTATCACTACTACAGCATCACTACTACACTATCACTACTACACTATCACTACTACAGCATCACTACTACACTATCACTCATACAGTATCACTATTACAGCATCACTACTACACTATCACTACTACAGCATCACTACTACACTATCACTAATACAGCATCACTACTATAGTACCACTACTACACGATCACTACTATAATACCACTACTACACTATCACTACTACAGTATCACTACTACACTGTCACTACTACAGTATCACTACTACAGCATCACTACTACACTATCACTACTATAATACCACTACTACACTATCACTACTACAATATCACTACTACAGTATCACTACTACACTGTCACTACTACAGTATCACTACTACACTATCACTACTACACTATCACTACTACAGTATCACTACTAGATATTCACTACTACAGTATCACTACTACAGTATCACTACTATAGTACCACTACTACACTATCACTACTATAGTACCACTACTACACTATCACTACTATCGTACCACTACTACAATATCACTACTACAGTATCACTACTACAGTATCACTACTACAGTATCACTACTACACTATCACTACTACAGTATCACTACTACACTATCACTACTACACTATCACTACTATAGTACCACTACTACACTATCACTACTACAGTATCACTACTACACTATCACTACTACAGTATCACTACTATAGTATCACTACTACACTATCACTACTACACTATCACTACTACAGTATCACTACTATAGTACCACTGCTACACTATCACTACTATAGTACCACTACTACACTATCACTACTACAGTATCACTACTACAGTATCACTACTACAGCATCACTACTACAGTATCACTACTACAGCATCACTACGACAGTATCACTACTACAGCATCACTACGACAGTATCACTATTACAGCATCATTACTACACTATCACTACTACAGCATCACTACTACACTATCACTACTACACTATCACTACTACAGCATCACTACTACACTATCACTCATACAAAATCACTATTACAGCATCACTACTACACTATCACTACTACAGCATCACTACTACACTATCACTAATACAGCATCACTACTATAGTACCACTACTACACGATCACTACTATAATACCACTACTACACTATCACTACTACAGTATCACTACTACACTGTCACTACTACAGTATCACTACTACAGCATCACTACTACGCTATCACTACTACAAGCATCACTACTACTATCACTACTACAGTATCACTACTACACTATCACTACTACAGTATCACTACTACAGTATCACTACTACACTATCACTACTACAGTATCACTACTACACTATCACTACTACACTATCACTACTATAGTACCACTACTACACTATCACTACTACAGTATCACTACTACACTATCACTACTACAGTATCACTACTATAGTATCACTACTACACTATCACTACTACACTATCACTACTACAGTATCACTACTATAGTACCACTGCTACACTATCACTACTATAGTACCACTACTACACTATCACTACTACAGTATCACTACTACAGTATCACTACTACAGCATCACTACTACAGTATCACTACTACAGCATCACTACGACAGTATCACTATTACAGCATCACTACTACACTATCACTACTACACTATCACTACTACAGTATCACTACTACAGCATCACTACGACAGTATCACTATTACAGCATCATTACTACACTATCACTACTACAGCATCACTACTACACTATCACTACTACACTATCACTACTACAGCATCACTACTACACTATCACTCATACAAAATCACTATTACAGCATCACTACTACACTATCACTACTACAGCATCACTACTACACTATCACTAATACAGCATCACTACTATAGTACCACTACTACACGATCACTACTATAATACCACTACTACACTATCACTACTACAGTATCACTACTACACTGTCACTACTACAGTATCACTACTACAGCATCACTACTACGCTATCACTACTACAGCATCACTACTACTATCACTACTACAGTATCACTACTACACTATCACTACTACAGTATCACTACTACAGTATCACTACTACAGCATCACTACTACAGTATCACTACTACAGCATCACTACGACAGTATCACTATTACAGCATCACTACTACACTATCACTACTACACTATCACTACTACAGTATCACTACTACAGCATCACTACGACAGTATCACTATTACAGCATCATTACTACACTATCACTACTACAGCATCACTACTACACTATCACTACTACACTATCACTACTACAGCATCACTACTACACTATCACTCATACAAAATCACTATTACAGCATCACTACTACACTATCACTACTACAGCATCACTACTACACTATCACTAATACAGCATCACTACTATAGTACCACTACTACACGATCACTACTATAATACCACTACTACACTATCACTACTACAGTATCACTACTACACTGTCACTACTACAGTATCACTACTACAGCATCACTACTACGCTATCACTACTACAGCATCACTACTACTATCACTACTACAGTATCACTACTACACTATCACTACTACAGTATCACTACTACAGTATCACTACTACACTATCACTACTACAGTATCACTACTACACTATCACTACTACACTATCACTACTATAGTACCACTACTACACTATCACTACTACAGTATCACTACTACACTATCACTACTACAGTATCACTACTATAGTATCACTACTACACTATCACTACTACACTATCACTACTACAGTATCACTACTATAGTACCACTGCTACACTATCACTACTATAGTACCACTACTACACTATCACTACTACAGTATCACTACTACAGTATCACTACTACAGCATCACTACTACAGTATCACTACTACAGCATCACTACGACAGTATCACTATTACAGCATCACTACGACAGTATCACTATTACAGCATCACTACTACACTATCACTACTACACTATCACTACTACAGTATCACTACTACAGCATCACTACGACAGTATCACTATTACAGCATCATTACTACACTATCACTACTACAGCATCACTACTACACTATCACTACTACACTATCACTACTACAGCATCACTACTACACTATCACTCATACAAAATCACTATTACAGCATCACTACTACACTATCACTACTACAGCATCACTACTACACTATCACTAATACAGCATCACTACTATAGTAACCACTACTACTACACGATCACTACTATAATACCACTACTACACTATCACTACTACAGTATCACTACTACAACTGTCACTACTACAGTATCACTAACTACAGCATCACTACATAACGCTATCACTACTACACTATCACTACTACACTATCACTACTAAAGTACCACTACTACACTATCACTACTAAAGTACCACTACTACACTATCACTACTACACTATCACTGCTAGAGTACCACTACTACACTATCACTACTACACTATCACTACTCATAGTTACCACTACTACACTATCACTACTACAGTATCACTACTATAGGTACCACCTACTACACTATCACTACTATAGTACCCACTACTACACTAGCACTACTACACTATCACTACTATAGTACCCTACTACACTATCACTACTATAGTACCACTACTACACTATCACTACTACAGTACTAGTACACTATTATTACTACAGTACTACTACACTATCACGACTACAGTAATACTAAACTATCACTACTACAGTACTACTACACTATTATTACTACAGTACTACTACACTGTCACTACTACAGTACTACTACACTAGTATTACTACAGTACTACAACACTATCACTACTACAGTAATACTACACTATCACTACAACAGTACTACTACACTATTACACAGTATACTACACAGTACTACTACCACACTATCACTACTACAGTACTACCACACTATCACTACTACAGTACTACTACACTATCACTACAACAGTACTACTACACTATTATTACAACAGTACTACTACACTATCACTACTACAGTACTACTACACTATCACTACTACAGTACTACTACACTATTATTACTACAGTACTACTACACTATCACTACTACAGTACTACTACACTATCACTACTACAGTACTACTACACTATTATTACTACAGTACTACTACACTATCACTACAACAGTACTACCACATTATCACTACTACAGTGCTAGTACACTATTATTACTACAGTACTACTACACTATCACTACTACAGTACTAGTACACTATTATTACTACAGTACTACTACACTATCACTACTACAGTACTACTACACTATCACTACTACAGTACTACTACACTATTATTACTACAGTACTACTACACTATCACTACTACAGTACTACTACACTATCACTACTACAGTACTACTACACTATTATTACTACAGTACTACTACACTATCACTACAACAGTACTACCACATTATCACTACTACAGTGCTAGTACACTATTATTACTACAGTACTACTACACTATCACTACTACAGTACTAGTACACTATTATTACTACAGTACTACTACACTATCACTACTACAGTAATACTACACTATCACTACTGCAGTACTACTACACTATTATTACTACAGTACTACTACACTATCACTACTACAGTACTACCACACTATCACTACTACAGTACTCGTACACTATTATTACTACACTACCACTACTACAGTAATACTACAGTAATACTACACTATCACTACTACAGTACTACCACACTATCACTACTACAGTACTACCACACTATCACTACTACAGTACTAGTACACTATTATTACTACAGTACTACTACACTATCACTACTACAGTACTACTACACTATCACTACTACAGTACTACTACACTATTATTACTACAGTACTACTACACTATCACTACTACAGTAATACTACACTATCACTACTACAGTACTAGTACACTATTATTACTACAGTAATACTACACTATCACTACTACATTACTACCACACTATCACTACTATAATACCACTACTACACTATCACTACTATAGTACCACTACTACACTATCACTACTATAGTACCAGTACTACACTATCACTACTATAATACCACTACTACACTATCACTACTATAGTACCACTACTACACTATCACTACTACAGTACTACTACACTAGTATTACTACAGTACTACTACACTATCACTACAACAGTACTACCACACTATCACTACTACAGTACTAGTACACTATTATTACTACAGTACTACTACACTATCACTACTACAGTACTACTACACTATCACTACTACATTACTACCACACTATCACTACTACAGTACTACTACACTATTATTACTACAGTACTACTACACTACCACTACTACAGTAATACTACACTATCACTACTACAGTACTAGTACACTATTATTACTACAGTACTACTACACTATCACTACTACAGTAATACTACACTATCACTACTGCAGTACTACTACACTATTATTACTACAGTACTACTACACTATCACTACTACAGTACTACTACACTATTATTATTACAGTACTACTACACTATCACTACAACAGTACTACCACACTATCACTACTACAGTACTCGTACACTATTATTACTACACTACCACTACTACAGTAATACTACAGTAATACTACACTATCACTACTACAGTACTACTACACTATCACTACTACAGTACTACCACACTATCACTACTACAGTACTACCACACTATCACTACTACAGTACTAGTACACTATTATTACTACAGTACTACTACACTATCACTACTACAGTACTACTACACTATCACTACTACAGTACTACTACACTATTATTACTACAGTACTACTACACTATCACTACTACAGTAATACTACACTATCACTACTACAGTACTAGTACACTATTATTACTACAGTACTACTACACTATCACTACTACATTACTACCACACTATCACTACTATAATACCACTACTACACTATCACTACTATAGTACCACTACTACACTATCACTACTATAGTACCACTACTACACTATCACTACTATAATACCACTACTACACTATCACTACTATAGTACCACTACTACACTATCACTACTATAGTACCACTACTACACTATCACTACTACAGTACTACTACACTATTATTACAGTACTACTACACTGCCACTACTACAGTACTACTACACTATTATTACTACAGTACTACTACACTATCATGACTACAGTAATACTACACTATCACTACTACAGTACTAGTACACTATTATTACTACAGTACTACTACACTACCACTACTACAGTAATATTACACTATCACTACTACAGTACTAGTACACTATTATTACTACAGTACTACTACACTATCACTACTACAGTAATACTACACTATCACTACTACAGTACTACTACACTATTATTACTACAGTACTACTACACTATCACTACTACAGTACTACTACACTATCACTACTACAGTACTACTACACTATTATTATTACAGTACTACTACACTATCACTACAACAGTACTACCCCACTATCACTACTACAGTACTCGTACACTATTATTACTACAGTACTACTACACTACCACTACTACAGTAATACTACACTATCACTACTACAGTACTACTACACTATCACTACTACAGTACTACTACACTATCACTACTATAGTACCACTACTACACTATCACTACTACAGTACGACTACACTATTATTACAGTACTACTACACTGTCACTACTACAGTACTACTACACTATTATTACTACAGTACTACTACACTATCATGACTACAGTAATACTAAACTATCACTACTACAGTACTACTACACTAGTATTACTACAGTACTACTACACTGTCACTACTACAGTACTACTACACTAGTATTACTACAGTACTACAACACTATCACTACAACAGTACTACCACACTATCACTACTACAGTACTAGTACACTATTATTACTACAGTTCTACTACACTATCACTACTTCAGTAATACTACACTATCACTACTACAGTACTAGTACACTATTATTACTACAGTACTACTACACTATCACTACTACAGTACTACCACACTATCACTACTACAGTACTAGTACACTATTATTACTACAGTACTACTACACTATCACTACTACAGTACTACTACACTATTATTACTACAGTTCTACTACACTATCACTACTTCAGTAATACTACACTATCACTACTACAGTACTAGTACACTATTATTACTACAGTACTACTACACTACCACTACTACAGTAATATTACACTATCACTACTACAGTACTAGTACACTATTATTACTACAGTACTACTACACTATCACTACTACAGTAATACTACTCTATCACTACTACAGTACTACTACACTATTATTACTACAGTACTACTACACTATCACTACTACAGTACTACTACACTATCACTACTACAGTACTACTACACTATTATTATTACAGTACTACTACACTATCACTACAACAGTACTACCCCACTATCACTACTACAGTACTCGTACACTATTATTACTACAGTACTACTACACTACCACTACTACAGTAATACTACAGTAATACTACACTATCACTACTACAGTACTACTACACTATCACTACTACAGTACTACCTCACTATCACTCCTACAGTACTTCCACACTATCACTACTACAGTACTAGTACACTATTATTACTACAGTAATACTACACTATTACTACTACAGTACTACTACACTATCACTACTACAGTACTACTACACTATCACTACTACAGTACTACTACACTATTATTATTACAGTACTACTACACTATCACTACAACAGTACTACCACACTATCACTACTACAGTACTCGTACACTATTATTACTATAGTACTACTACACTACCACTACTACAGTAATACTACAGTAATACTACACTATCACTACTACAGTACTACTACACTATCACTACTACAGTACTACCTCACTATCACTCCTACAGTACTTCCACACTATCACTACTACAGTACTAGTACACTATTATTACTACAGTACTACTACACTATCACTACCATAGTACTAGTACACTAACGCTACAGTAGAATTATTTCTACAGAGAGGAATGAAGAGCTGTGATTGGTCAGCAGGTCATCTGCAGCTCAACAAGCAGCCAATCACTGAGGGAGCAGTTGCCATGGTGACGGCCATGTGGCCCTAAGTGCCCCAGATATCCTGCTGCCCCCCCCCCACACACCCTTTATTATCTTGATTCCTACGATCCTTCCCTCTCTATCTGTCCTTCTTTAGGTTCCTCTTTAGCCCCCCCCCTTCTCTTTAACTTCACACGCTTCCTGTTATGTAACACCTCCTCCTCTTCATCGCTGCCTCCATCTAAAACGGCCAATCAGACATCTCCTCTTCAAGTGACATCACATACTGTGGGTGTGGTGTGATCTCATTCAATAATCTGTATGTGTGTGTGTGTGTGTGTGTGTGTGTGTGTGTGTGTGTGTGTGTGCGTTTGAATTTGTGGGTTGCCGTGGTGATGAGGATTAAACAAGCTTTGTTTCTAAATGACCGCTGGGATCTCTCTTTATGTCCCACAATGCACCTGGAATCAGTTACCTGCTGTATTTATATTTATTTATAAAGTGCTGCATCCAGGTCACGTTATTATCGGCGGTTTTGGGAGCTCCCGTGTGAAACAACGACCACATCATGGCCGACACCAGAATATGTTTCATGTTGTGGAAACAACAATCTTGTTGATTAAAGAAAGACAGAAAACAGGAAACGGACCATTCATCAGTTTTCAGTCTTCTGAAGAACAAAGCAGTCATGGCCGCCGGCTGGTGGTTGTCTGGTAACAAGTCCTGGGAGAGCAGCGGCGCTGCCAGGAGGCCGAGACGCCCGACGACCAAATGAACGAGCTTTGTTCAAACACACAAAACTTTATTTAACATTCAGATCCAGGACTCAAAGACTTAATGAAGCCAAGGATGTCATCACCAAACTTTGTTTTTATATATTAGAATATAACAATAACAACAACAACAATAATAATAACAATAATAATAATAATAATAACAATGATAATAACAATAATAACAATGATAATAACAATAATAATAATAATTAGATGACATTCATTTTCACGGCAGTGTACATACACACTGTACACAGTATACATACAATATGTATACAATGAATAACACAGAAGACAAACAGATAGCACCACACATGACAGGTATACGGGTACAATAAATATTAACTATAACATACTATATCAAAATATTATTAATAATATTTATTAAATTACTATATTCAAATATTAGTCTTATTATAATAAATAATTACTATACTGTTGCTGTATTCAATTATTATTATTTAGATATAAATACATATATACTATAATATTCCTAAATTCAATTATTATAAGAATAAATATTTACCTTTATATAATTATATTACCTCTCTGGGAACCATCACCTTATCGTGGTGGAGAGGTTTGTGTGTCCCTATGAACCTGAGAGCTGTGTTGTCTGGAGCCTAGTGCTCCTGGTAGGGTCTCCCAAGGCAATTTGGTCTCAGGCGAGGGGCCAGACTAAGAATGGTTCAAAGGGAAAGGAAAGGAGAGACCCTGCCCGGAGGAAGCCCGGGGCCCCCGTCTGGAGCCAGGTCCAGAGGGAGGGCCCGACAGTGAGCGCCTGGTGGCCGGGTTTGCCACGGAGCCCGGTCGGGCACAGCCCGAAGAAGCCCACCACTCATGGGAAAAACCGCTGGGGTCAGGTGCGCTGTCACACGGGTGGCAGTGATGGTCAGGGACCTCGACGGACCAGACCCGGGCAGCAGAGGCTGGCTCTGTGGACGTGGAACGTCACCTCTCTGTGGGGGAAGGAGCCGGAACTAGTGCGGGAGGTGGAGTGCTACCAGTTGGATCTGGTGGGGCTTACATCTACACACAGTTTTGGCTCTGGAACCGTACTCCTGGATAGGGGTTGGACTCTATTCTTCTCCGGAGTTGCCCAAGGTGTGAGGCGTCGGGCGGGGGTGGGGATACTCACAAGTCCCCGGCTGAGCGCCGTTACGTTGGAGTTTACGCTGGTGGACGAGAGGGTCGCCTCCCTACGCCTCCAAGCTGTGTACAGCAAGGGTGGGACCCTGCTGACTTTTACTGAGAAGGTTATCGGCCGGTGGAAGGAGCACTTTGAGGAACTCCTGAATCCGACTAACACGCCCTCTATGGTAAAGGCAGGGCTGGAAGCTGATGGGGGATCATCGTCAATTTCCCTGATGGAAGTCACTGAGGTAGTCAAACAACTCCACAGTGGCAAAGCAGGGGTTGATGAGATCAGTCCAGATATGTTGAAGGCTTTGGGTGTTGAGGGGCTGTCTTGGTTGACACGCCTCGTCAACATTGCGTGGAAGTCTGGGACAGTGCCTAGGGGGTGGCAGACCGGGGGGGTGGTTCCCCTATTTAAAAAGGGGGACCAGAGAGTATGTGCCAACTACAGGGGTATCACACTTCTCAGCCTCCCTGGTAAAGTCTACTCCAAGGTACTGGAAAGGAGGGTTCGGCCGGTAGTCGAACCTCTGATTGAAGAGGAACAATGCGGATTCCGTCCTGGTCGTGGAACAACGGACCAACTCTTCACTCTCGCAAGGATCCTGGAGGGGGCCTGGGAGTACGCCCATCCGGTCTACATGTGTTTTGTGGATCTGGAGAAGGCGTATGACCGGGTCCCCCGGGTGATACTGTGGGAGGTGCTGCGGCAGTATGGGGTGAGGGGTTCACTTCTGAGGGCCATCCAATCCCTGTACGCCCAAAGCGAGAGTTGTGTCCGGATACTCGGCAGTAAGTCGGACTCGTTCTCAGTGAATGTTGGCCTCCGCCAGGGCTGCGCTTTATCACCAATCCTATTTGTGATTTTCATGGACAGAATATCGAGGCGTAGTCGTGGAGGAGAGGGGTTGCAGTTCGGTGGCTTGAGGATCTCATCGCTGCTCTTTGCAGATGATGTGGTCCTGATGGCATCATCGGTCTGTGACCTTTAACAGTCACTGGATCGGTTCGCAGCCGAGTGTGAAGCGGTTGGGATGACGATCAGCACCTCAAAATCTGAGGCCATGGCTCCCAGCATGAAACCGGTGGATTGCCTACTCCAAGTAGGGAATGAGCCCTTACCCCAAGTGAAGGAGTTCAAGTACCTCGGGATCTTGTCTTCGCGAGTGAGGGGACGATGGAG
>NW_021166812.1:232500-257500 GCF_900634415.1 Cottoperca gobio | reverse complement strand
CGTTCCTCTTCTAAGTTTTTTCTTTATGCCTGGCACTTATTCTCTAACCCTAACCCATAATTCTGAAACATTTTACCTATATTAACCAAAACTAAATATCTAAAAACTAAATATCTAAAAAAGAATAAACCTTTCTGAAAGACTGAAGGTACATTTAAACTAGTAAACGCACTCCAAAACAAAACTAAACCAAAATGACATCCAATTGAACATTAAAAACTTTAATAACCTTGGTTATTACAGAAACTGACCAAAGGTCTGGTGCTCAGAGGCACTGCGGCAGGAGCTGAACCTGCAGAGAGTCAGAGCAGTGACTCTCCGTCCAATGGAATGAATGGACTGTAAATAGGAGCCAATCAGCAGCGGGGGACGGGTATAAAAGGCAGAGCGCAGTTTTAATCCGCAGCAGATCCCTTCAGACCCTCAACACAGAAGACTGAATTGACAGGTAAGAACACCTTTTGTAATCCGGACCAATCACAGCACCGCAGCGACCCGTCAGTGCACCATCCGTTTATTATCGGGGCATCACGCAGGCAGAGGCTTGCGCTTTGCTGGGAGCCACGAACCATAGGGTCTCAGTGTGTGTGGGGGGGTAAAGGAACAAAGGAGACGGCTGCAGGCAGACAGACAGGCTGCTCATTGCATGTTTACAGCTTGTTTGCTGCTTGTTTGCATGCTGTAGAGCCGCACAGAGCCTGTCTGTCTGCCACCTGTCTGTCTCTCTGTCCTTCTGCATCCAAACGACCTTGCAGTCCGTCCCGTCTGCAGGTGTTGCGCAGTCACCGCCTGACAAACAAGAATCTGCGTCCTCTCTCGCGCATCATGTTTAAAATGTCGCGCACTCTAAATAATCTGCGAAAATGATTTGATGTTTTTACTGTGAACAAAGGGCCTTTAAATTAAATCCAGTCAAGTGTAATACAATCCGTAATCTGCCTTAATCTGAATTCAAATGAAATGTATTTTACTCCTCGGTCAAGCATCACCATCATCTTTAATGTGGAACAAACTGATTTCCAAACATTTTATTACCGGTATAATAATAATAAAGGATTGTGTTCCGTTATTCCGCCGCTGCAGCTGTCCCGACCCAATTCAACAGCCCGATAAAGTGCGGGTATTAGAAATCCGGTTCCTGTATCGGTGTGAACGAGCAAAGCCGGTTCTGTTCGGTTCCGTTTGAAGGTGACCGGGGTGTCGCGCGGTTCAGCAGCCGCGCTGTGAAGGGTTAATCCCGGCCTGCTGCTGCGTCACTGCCGCGGCCGGCTCCACATCAGCCTCCGAGTCCCGGTTCACCCTGATCCCCTGCGGGATGTCCGAGGCGAGCCGGGCCAGGCCAGGCCTGTGGTCTGCGCTAAAATATGTGCTGAGGCTTTGGTCTAAACCAGAGTAAAACGCTGTAATTATGTATTCATGATCATTTATTCATTATCTTATTCATGCAGACGATAAATGATGAAGCTTAACTACAGTTTGAGGAACTTCTCTTCACTTTCTGAATTTCTCATCAGAATATCATTTAAACATCTTCTGACTGCAGCTTCTTAAAAATTCATATTTTCTGGTTTCTTTGTACTGACAGTAAACTGAATATCTTTATGTTCTGCTGGCATAAACCCTGATGGACATTTTTCACATTTTATAGACCAAAAAGTGATCCATTGAGAAGCAGCCCGAAATCAATAGATGTGTGTGTCTATATATATATCTATATCTATATCTATATCTATATCTATATATATATATATATATATATATATATATATATATATATATATATATATATATATATATATATATATATATATATATATATATATATATACACACACCCCTACCTATTTTGTTTTACTAAACGTCTTTTATTGTTGTTCGATCTGATATTATTATTATGCTCTCTGGCATTTATTATTAAACTAATTATTATTTCATGAAAGCGGTCAGTGTGAGTACGTTTATTTTAAGTACATTTTGACGATAATACTTATGTACTTTCACTTATAGCTAAGAGTATTTATATATTGTGGTATTTTTACTTGAGTAAAATTATATTTTCCCACTAAAAACAGTTTTTTTTTTTTGTTTTTTTTATCAAACTGGTCTTTCATTTTCGGGATGGAGATTGTTTCTGAAGTTGTCAAAATGCTAATTGTTGTTGTTATCAATGTTTAATATTATTGTTAATAATAATGTAATGTTTAAAATATTCAGTAGAATTTGTTATATTTTTTGCTGTATGATGATTTTTATATTTAATATGAAAGATTTATCACATTTATTATAAGATTTCTTAATTTGTCTTAATTCTATAACACAAATATAAATTGTAATATACAAAGATGATAATATCAAGGGAATTTTCAAATCAACACATAAGTAATACTAACATAGCTTTTACAGCTTTAATTATAAATATTAACATTGTGGTCATAAATCAATTCAAATTTATTTATAAAGCCCAATATCACAAATGACACGTTAGTCTCAGTGTTTACTGTACAGGATACGACCCCTCTGTCCTCAGACCCTCGCAGCACAAGACCCTTTTAGTTCAGAAGCCATGATCTCGTCACAATGTTAGCTGGAGGCGAAGCAGAAATAAAATGTTTCTAACAGTTTAGCCTTCTGCTAACCGTAACGTTAGCAGAAGGCTAAACAGTTAGCGATGGAGAGAAAATGTTGCTAATAGTTTAGCTTTGTGCTAATCGCAGCCGTGAGCCCTTTGGTTAGCAGAAGCTAGACTATTGGCTGATATTGTCAGACTCTCTTTGGTACGTCCGTCTTTCTTTCTTTCAGTTGCTTTGCAGCGTAACAGAAACTTTTTCTGTAGGACAGTCATCCAAAGATTTCTACACCCTCAGTTCCTCTTTACTACGGTTTCTCTATCTCGTGTCTGAATCTGGTCCCGTCAGTTAATATTAACTTTCTCAAATAAATCTTACCGGATAGTGACAAATTCAGAGTAACTTGTATTTTCTTCAGTCATTGTTAAAAGACAAGCCAACAACACTCGCTAGCCAGCATTAGCTAACGTGTTCAGAGAATAGCCTCCAGCTACGCCCTGCCCACAAAACTACATCCTCATGTTTACTGACCGGGAGTCGAGTTTTATCAGTTAAACCAACATTTAAAGTTGATTAGTTTAGATATAAACTGTAAAACTGTTCCCAGGTCAGCAGCCGGACCTCATCATGCCTTTCGGAAACACCCACAACAAGCTGAAGATGAACTACTCGTCGGATCAGGAGTATCCCGACCTCAGCCAGCACAACAACCACATGGCCAAGGTGCTCACGCCCGAAATGTACGACAACCTGAGGGACAAGGAGACGCCCAGCGGGTTTACCCTGGACGACCTCATCCAGACCGGCATTGACAACCCAGGTACTGACCCCCGACCCTGGTACTGACCCCTGAACCAGGTACTGACCACCGACCCAGGTTCCCAGGTTGCATTTCAGGCAATGTGCTGTGACTCTTTTGCTCTCCACACGGACTGTTAACCTGCATCCAACCAAAGCCTGCTCAAACGTGACTGTTAGTACTACACAGACTACAAACTGAGACCATAATGCTTCTGTTACCGAAATATCGTCCCATTGCTACATATTCTTCATAGGCAGATTCTGTGTCTAGAGGTTACACCCCTCTGAACCAGGTACCTCTCCTCCGATAGCGTCAGAGCAGGTAACGCGTGCTGTTTGTCACCTTCACACAGACCTTGTGTTCTGCTCTTTAGCGGCTTAATAATAAACTCCTTAATTGGATTGACTTGTTAGATCAGGTTAATTTCTGCTCCTTAATTCCCCCACACGGAGGTTGTGGGGATCCTGTCTGATCTCCTGCTCCTCTCATCAAATCCAGTTTAATTTATTTAGCAGCATGCTACCTATAAATCAAATCACTAAGTGGAAGAAACTCATGCAAAAACATCCAATTTCAATATACTACAAGTAAAACCTTTTCGTCCCTCCAAAGTCCAACTAACATCGAGTGCATCAATCTTGTTTTGAAGAAGGTCATCAAAGTTGGTGATGAGCAGGAAGTGATCCGCCATTTTGTGTCCATGCAGGTCACCCGTTCATCATGACGGTGGGCTGCGTCGCCGGAGACGAGGAGACGTACGAGGTGTTCAAAGAACTGCTGGACCCGGTGATCGAAGAACGCCACGGAGGATACAAACCATCAGATAAACACAAGACGGACCTGAACGCTGATAACCTGCAGGTACAAAATAACGAACTGACCTGAAAAACAGTAAAGCTAAAACTCTGTTCTGAGAGCTGATTGGTTGTTAAACCGGCTGTCCTGTATTTCAGGGTGGAGACGATCTGGATCCAAACTACGTTCTGAGCTCTCGGGTTCGGACAGGAAGGAGTATCCGCGGCTTCTGTCTGCCGCCGCACTGCAGCCGCGGAGAACGCCGCGCCATCGAAAACCTCTCCCTTGAAAGTATGACATCACTTCCTGTGTGCTGCCCCCTGCCTGCAGAAAGCTGCGTCACACTTCAATGTCTCCTTAATTATAAACATTTACTTTACTCATCGAGACCGCAGAAACTACAGATTTGATCTAAATCAAGTTTTCTGATTTACCACGTACAAAGTATTCTGGTGTTTCTGAGATCGTAAAAACTCCGGAAATATTTGTTGCAATAAAGTAAATAGTCTGCAATATTGGAACATCAGGTTTGTAATAAATTGTGAGATTATAACGTATTATTTGATGACACACGTCGGGAGGTTTGTCCCAGACCGACTGTCAGGAAGTGTTTACTCTGCAGCGCCCGAGAACTTTCTGCAATGTCCAACTATTATCCTGAGTTATAGCAGAAAACACTCATGACCGCAGAATCCTCTCTGATGGTGCGTTCAGGGACACTCTGAAGATCTGGAGGAAGAAACTAACCTTATGCGTCTGCTTTGATTTAGATCTGATCTTTTTTAGACGTTTCTCAGTGATCCTCAGCGAGCGTGTCAGTGAATGCAGCAGCAGATCAAACGTTATATAACTGAGCTGCGGGCCGAGACTCCTAATGAGGATTTGAGAGCGCTTTCATATTCAAATGAAGTGAACTCCGCTACAGACAGAGAGACAGACAGAGAAACAGACAAGTGGTTAAATTAATATTTTAACATTTTCTCTGTAATCAGTAAATATCAGCTCTTTAAATTTGAAAATGTTTAATGTAACCTACTTTTAATGAGAGCATTATTAAAAGAAAATGTTCCAGTTGTCAGAGTTTAGCATCTTCATCTGTGACCTCTGACCTTCTGCAGGTCTAGACATCCTGGATGGAGACTTAAAGGGGAAGTACTACGCTCTGAAGAACATGTCGGAGGAGGAGCAGCAGCAGCTCATCGATGACCACTTCCTGTTCGACAAGCCCGTCTCCCCACTGCTGCTGGCGTCTGGCATGGCCCGCGACTGGCCCGACGGCCGCGGCATCTGGTACGAGCTGTTGAGACACGAGTCAGAATAAATAATGATATACAATCAGAATAAATAATGAGAGTCAGAATAAATAAGAATAAATAATGAGTCAGAATAAATAATGAGAGTCAGAATAAATAATGAGTCAGAATAAATAAGAATAAATAATGATATAGTCAGAATAAATAAGAATAAATAATGAGAGTAAGAATAAATAATGAGAGTAAGAATAAATAATGAGTCAGAATAAAAGAGTCAGAATAAAAGAGTCAGAATAAAAGAGTCAGAATAAAAGAGTCAGAATAAAAGAGTCAGAATAAAAGAGTCAGAATAAAAGAGAATAAATAATGAGAGTAAGAATAAATGAGAATAAATAATGAGAGTAAGAATAAATGAGAATAAATAATGAGAGTAAGAATGAATGAGAATGAATAATGAGAGTAAGAATGAATAATGAGAGTCAGAATAAATAATGAGTCAGAATAAATGAGTCAGAATAAATAATGAGAGTAAGAATAAATGAGTCAGAATAAATAATGAGAGTAAGAATAAATGAGTCAGAATAAATAATGAGAGTAAGAATAAATGAGAATAAATAATGAGAGTAAGAATAAATGAGAATAAATAATGAGTAAGAATGAATGAGAATAAATAATGAGAGTAAGAATGAATAATGAGAGTCAGAATAAATGAGTCAGAATAAATAATGAGAGTAAGAATAAATGAGTCAGAATAAATAATGAGAGTAAGAATAAATGAGTCAGAATAAATAATGAGAGTAAGAATAAATGAGAGTAAGAATAAATGAGAATAAATAATGAGAGTAAGAATAAATGAGAATAAATAATGAGAGTAAGAATAAATGAGAATAAATAATGAGAGTAAGAATAAATGAGAATAAATAATGAGAGTAAGAATAAATGAGAATAAATAATGAGAGTAAGAATGAATGAGAATAAATAATGAGAGTAAGAATTAATAAGAATAAATAATGAGAGTCAGAATGAATAATGAGTCAGAATAAATAATGAGAGTAAGAATAAATAATGAGAGTCAGAATAAAAGAGTCAGAATAAAAGAGTCAGAATAAATGAGAATAAATAATGAGAGTAAGAATAAATGAGAATAAATAATGAGAGTAAGAATAAATAATGAGAGTAAGAATAAATGAGAATAAATAATGAGAGTAAGAATAAATGAGAATAAATAATGAGAGTAAGAATAAATGAGAATAAATAATGAGAGTAAGAATAAATGAGAATAAATAATGAGAGTAAGAATAAATGAGAATAAATAATGAGAGTAAGAATGAATGAGAATAAATAATGAGAGTCAGAATAAATAATGAGTCAGAATAAATAATGAGAGTCAGAATAAATAATGAGTCAGAATAAATAATGAGAGTAAGAATAAATGAGTCAGAATAAATGAGAGTAAGAATAAATGAGTCAGAATAAATAATGAGAGTAAGAACAAATGAGAGTAAGAATAAATGAGAATAAATAATGAGAGTAAGAATAAATGAGAATAAATAATGAGAGTAAGAATGAATGAGAATAAATAATGAGAGTAAGAATGAATAATGAGAGTCAGAATAAATAATGAGTCAGAATAAATGAGTCAGAATAAATAATGAGAGTAAGAATAAATGAGTCAGAATAAATAATGAGAGTAAGAATAAATGAGAATAAATAATGAGAGTAAGAATAAATGAGAATAAATAATGAGAGTAAGAATAAATGAGAATAAATAATGAGAGTAAGAATGAATGAGAATAAATAATGAGAGTAAGAATAAATAATGAGAGTCAGAATGAATAATGAGTCAGAATAAATAATGAGAGTAAGAATAAATGAGTCAGAATAAATAATGAGAGTAAGAATAAATGAGTCAGAATAAATAATGAGAGTCAGAATAAATGAGTCAGAATAAATGAGTCAGAATAAATGAGTCAGAATAAATGAGTCAGAATAAATAATGAGTCAGAATAAATAATGAGAGTCAGAATGAATAATGAGTCAGAATAAATAATGAGAGTAAGAATAAATGAGTCAGAATAAATAATGAGAGTAAGAATAAATGAGTCAGAATAAATAATGAGAGTAAGAATAAATGAGTCAGAATAAATAATGAGTCAGAATAAATAATGAGTCAGAATAAATAATGATAGTCAGAACAAATAAGAATAAATAATGAGAGTCAGAACAAATAAGAATAAATAATGAGAGTCAGAACAAATAAGAATAAATAATGAGAGTCAGAACAAATAAGAATAAATAATGATATAGTCAGAATAAATAATGAGATATTGTAACATTGACTGCATAATTTATTGTAATAATAATAATAATAATAATAATAATAAGATAGCATATTTGAATAATAATAGTAATCAAGTGTTTGGTTGTGATCTTGTTGAATCACCTGGACAGGTTACAGACAGGTGTTGACAGACAGACAGCTGACTGACTTCCTGTCCACCTGTATTAAACCCTTCGCTCTCGCCTGCAGGCACAACGACAACAAGACCTTCCTGGTTTGGGTGAACGAGGAAGATCACCTGCGTGTCATCAGCATGCAGAAAGGAGGCAACATGAAGGAGGTGTTCAATCGCTTCTGCACCGGACTCACCAAGGTGAACACCTGCACGCTCACTTCCTGTTTCCAGACAGCTGTCTCTCTCTCCTGATTACCTGTCTCTCTCTCCGGACCACATGTGTCTCTCTCTCTCCTGATCACCTGTCTCTCTCTCCGGACCACATGTCTCTCTCGCAGTCCTGACTACCTGTCTCTCTTGCCTGCCCTGACTACCTGTCTCTCTTGCCTGTCCACCTGTCTCTCAGTCCTGACTACCTGTCTCTCAGTCCTGACCATCTGTCTCTCTCTACGGCAGATCGAGAGCTTGTTTAAGGAGCGAAGTCACGAGTTCATGTGGAACGAACACCTGGGCTACGTGCTCACCTGCCCGTCTAACCTGGGGACGGGCCTCAGAGCCGGAGTCCACGTCAAGCTGCCCAACGTCAGCAAGAACGAGAAGTTTGGAGAGATCCTGAAGAGGCTGAGGCTGCAGAAGAGAGGAACAGGTAAACATCAGGATTTAGTTATTTATGGAGTGATACAAAGAGAGATCCAGAATCCCCTCTGTACAAACCTTTGATTCTGATATGTGACAACATCAAACACTTTGAACCTGCTTCATCCAGACTTCACTGTATATCTGGTCATGTAGCAGATCAGCACAAATTTAATAATATAATGCCTCATTTACATATTTAAACATAACATTACAGAAAACTTGTAATATAATAAAACGATTGTGTTAATGTGAGTAATGAAGCGGATAAGTTTCAGATGATATCTGTGAGTTAAAGGGGTTTTACTTTGACTTTATCTGGTAACAGCCCTCAGTACACAGCCAAGCTGTATCTTTAAATCTTACAGCCGTGTTAAAGGTGTATTTCTTGTTTCTTTAGGAACTTTGTTTATTGATTTTTCTTACACAAATTGAAAATGTTAACAATATAAAAACAACAATATACAATAAAGAGCAGCTCAAGGAAAACATTCAGCGTGGTCATATTTCACATGATTATAAACCAACTCAGATAAAATGGCCTCATCCAGAAGTAACTGGGGCGGTAAATAAAGAATAAAAATAATAATGTAGAAATATAAAGAGGAATAAATTAAAGAATGAATAAGTAAACAAAAAAATGCAGAAATATAAAGAATAATAATTATAAACATTCTAACATTAGCCGCCGTTAGCTTAGCGGTGGTGATGTGAAGTCATGTGACCTGCTGTAGTAACGTTAGCTTTTTACTTTAATATTCACAAAAGAGGAATTAATATGAGATTATCCTGCTGAACACGTGTAAATATCATCAAATTTATTTGTATAACCCAATATCACAAATTATACATTTGTCTCAGTGTGCTTTACAGACTGTACAGGTTATGACCCCCTCTGTCCTCAGACCCTCTGTCCTTACACCCTGTCCTCAGACCCTCTGTCCTTAGACCCTCTGTCCTTAGACCCTCTGTCCTCAGACCCTCTGTCCTCAGACCCTCTGTCCTTAGACCCTCGCATCGCACAAGGAAAAAATTCCTAAAAGAAACCCCATAATTAAAGGGGGAAAAATGTCATAAACGTTTGTTTGCCACAGATTATTTTCTGCAATAATCCTAATTGAACTGGAAACCAGAGAATCTTCAGGACTCAGAAACACGTGTTGCTTTTGCAATATACAGAAAATATTGAGTAATTTGAATGCAAACAATAAATATATTTAAAGAAAATATAAAAATATATACAGAAATAAACGAATATATAAATGAGTATACTTATCATTC
Organism: Cottoperca gobio; assembly: GCF_900634415.1. Taxonomy (NCBI): domain Eukaryota; kingdom Metazoa; phylum Chordata; class Actinopteri; order Perciformes; family Bovichtidae; genus Cottoperca; species Cottoperca gobio. Next base: position 247,710 of record NW_021166812.1, on the reverse strand, counting down.
ATTTATATATTGTTTTATACATCCACATTTTTATTTACTTATATTTATTTCTGTTAATATTTCCAGATTCATTTCATTATTTGTTATGGCCTTGCTGTGACTCACAGTGGCAGATTGTTAGTTAAAGGCGTACCTGTGACATCACTTCCTGTCTGTCTCTCAGGCGGCGTGGACACGGCGGCGGTGGGCGGAGTCTTTGACATCTCCAACGCCGACCGTCTGGGCTTCTCGGAGGTGGAGCTGGTACAGATGGTGGTGGACGGCGTGAACCTGCTGGTGGAGATGGAGAAGCGTCTGGAGGGCGGAGAGAGCATCGATGACCTGATGCCGGAGCAGAAGTGACCTGTGTCGCTGGAACACCCCCCCACCCCCACCTCCTCACCCCCCCACTCACTGTAACCAATGAGAAACCGTCCTGAAGCTGCGGGACGTTTAGAGTTAGACTCCCAACATGTGAAGGACTTTCTATTTCCTGTTGGACCCAACTAACACCTGAAATATCTAATAAAGTCTGTGTGGCCCCGACTAAACCCTGCTGCTTCATTACACACACAAAGTATAAATAGTATTTTAGTTAAATAATATAAAATGGTAAATATAAATAGTACTTACGGCATGTGACCAGCAGGGGGCAGCACAGGGATCCCGGTAGGGGAGACCAGGGCCTCTTGGCACACTTTACTACATAACTGTCATACATTTAGTGGAGTTGTGATCTTACATTATATCAAATGTGCCGGAGAAATGTTTTTGATAACTCTCCCTGTGTTGTATATGTAGTGAGACAGAGAAATGTGTAATGTTCCTGAAGGTAACGTTTCTTCTCTCTCCTGTCATGGTGTCATCAGTCCTGTGTTGTATATGTAGTGAGACAGAGAAATGTGTAATGTTCCTGAAGGTAACGTTTCTTCTCTCCCAGTTTTAAGACACTTTTTACATCTTGGTTCTTTTTAACTCTATATTTGAAGCCTGTTTTCTCTGAAAGATGAGGGCTTTGAGCCTTTAAAGTCTCAGAGCTGGTTAAACATAATTTGGTCCTTTAAATCCTTCCAAACACCAGAGCAGCTGGAGTAAACGGTCAATAGAAATATTAAAGATAAATATAAATATAAAAGGTAAATACATGCACACTGCTCATGCCTGTTATCTAAATCTATAGAAACTAAAAAGTGTCTGAAGAAAAGAAGACGAGAAACTCATTTTAATACCAACAAATGACAGCAAACACAAAACAACACGTGGGAGGAAACTGCAACAAAAAAACAACAACCAGAGACATGATAACAGACATCCAACAAACTCAACACGTTCCAGCTTCCAGGAAGTGACCGTCACATGGCAGTGAACTGAAGAGTGAAGAAAGGTCTCGTGCTTTGAGGTGGAGGAGAAGAGAGACTCAGAGGCTGCTCAGGGCTTCAGGTTCAATGTTAAGAGATTCCTTCAGGATAACACCAAGATAAGGAGAAATCCTTAAATACTAAAGGAAATCTTAAGGGTGTTTAGAGCAACTGATTTTATTATATGGAAACCTTAACTTAGTGTTTGAGGAGTTTGTATAAATCGCTACCTCCAGGAGAACTTTTACACAAAGCGTGGGAGAGTCCGCACTATTGGTGTTGGTCTCTATGGAGGCAACGGAACCAGAGTATTGACCAATCACATTCAAGCTTTAGTGTAATGCAGGTAAAAAAAAGGACTAAAGAGGCGCAAAATGCAATCTGGGAACCCACCGCCTAACATCAGACAATGATTCCGCTTTAATTAGCTCAAAATGAGCTTGTAAACTGACCTGATGTGGATCGAGAGAAGAACCAGGTCTAATCTGAGCTGCAGGCCTGACACGTGAAGCCTCGTACTAAACTTTAGCTTTCTGTCCTCAATATGCAGCGAAACCATACAACCTTCAAAATAAAATGACAAGCAACACACTGAGACTGAAGACACATCCAGCACTGTTACTGAGCACCAGCTCTCCAACAGGCAGAAGCTTTTCAGCTCTTTATCTTATTATTGATCCATTTCACTTTGACCATGGAGAAGAACGCAGGGCTCTGATTGGTGGACACATCGAGGAGGCGGTTCTCCTCCACGCTCCGCCGGACAGACCGAACGTCGGCAGCTGATAGGCCAGTTTTCAGAGACAGGAGCGCCGACACGTGAGCGTCACTGAGGAGAGACGACACAGAGGAGTGACAGATAACTCACTGACAGATAACTCACTGACAGATAACCCACCACACAGATAACTCACCTGACAGATAACTCACCTGACAGATAACTCACCTGACAGATAACTCACCTGATAGATAACCCACCTGACAGATAACTCACCTGACAGATAACCCACCTGACAGATAACTCACTGACAGATAACTCACCTGACAGATAACCCACCTGACAGATAACCCACCTGACAGATAACTCACCTGACAGATAACCCACCTGACAGATAACTCACTGACAGATAACTCACTGACAGATAACTCACCTGACAGATAACTCACTGACAGATAACTCACTGACAGATAACTCACCTGACAGATAACTCACCAGACAGATAACTCACCTGACAGATAACTCACCAGACAGATAACTCACCTGACAGATAACTCACTTTCACCTGACAGATAACCCACCTGACAGATAACTCACCTGACAGATAACTCACCAGACAGATAACTCACCTGACAGATAACTCACTTTCACCTGACAGATAACTCACCTGACAGATAACTCACCTGACAGATAACTCACCTGACAGATAACTCACCTGACAGATAACTCACCTGACAGATAACTCACCTGACAGATAACCCATCTGACAGATAACCCATCTGACAGATAACCCATCTGACAGATAACCCACCTGACAGATAACTCACCTGACAGATAACTCACTTTCACCTGACAGATAACCCACCTGACAGATAAGTCATTTGACAGATAAGTCATCTGACAGATAAGTCACCTGACAGATAACTCACCTGACAGATAACCCACCTGACAGATAACTCACCTGACAGATAACTCACCTGACAGATAACTCACCTGACAGATAACTCACCTGACAGATAACCCACCAGAAAGATAACTCACTGACAGATAACTCACTGACAGATAACTCACCTGACAGATAACTCACCTGACAGATAACTCACCTAACAGATAACCCACCTGACAGATAACTCACCTGACAGATAACTCACCTGACAGATAACTCACCTGACAGATAACTCACCTAACAGATAACTCACCTGACAGATAACTCACTGACAGATAACCCACCTAACAGATAACCCACCTGACAGATAACTCACCTGACAGATAACTCACCAGACAGATAACTCACCTGACAGATAACTCACCTAACAGATAACCCACCTGACAGATAACTCACCAGACAGATAACCCACCTGACAGATAGCACACCTGACAAATAAGTCAAATGACAGATAACTCACCTGACAGATAACTGACCAGACAGATAACTCACCTGACAGATAACTCACCTGACAGATAACTCACCAGAAAGATAACCCACCTGACAGATAACTCACCGACAGATAACTCACCTGACAGATAACCCACCTGACAGATAACTCACCAGACAGATAACTCACCTGACAGATAACTCACTGACAGATAACTCAAACATTATTTCAGGTATGTCATCAGGTTCAACACTGAGATTATACAAATATTTGCGCCACTGTAGATAAACATTAAATACGTTTACGGAGCCGGGGAGGGAATAACATTCGGAGAACGTAACTCTGAATTTCTAAGTCATAAATTTACAAGAAAAAAAACAGGAATATTCTCTAAAATTAAAGTCGTAAATTCACGGAAAAAAACTCACAAATTTGATATTATGTTTTGAGACTTTATTAAAGACAGAGAACATAACTCTGAATTTCCCCCCTCCCCGGGCTCACAGATATTATCACAGACACAACACTTCACAAGGTCTGAGAACACGACTCTCAGTACTTTTCCGTTCAGCTCACACACTGTGACACCTGAGCCCACAGGCCATCTCCCATGGGAACCAGGTGTTTGTGTCACAACGGATCCAGGCCACAGCGTCAAACTATGGAGCACTTTGACAAAGATTGTTATTAAAGTGCTATATGAATAAGGTTTGTTATGATTATTAGTATTAGGAGTGTATGAATTAGGCACATGAAGTGCTATTTAAAGGAACGTGTCATCTCACAGACTTCAGAGCAGCACACGCTTTTATCTCAGCAATCTGCAGCTTAGAAGGGACATAGGCTGAGAGACATTGTTCGTCTTCCCGTGGGAGTGAAAAATCTGGAGAAAAGAGTGTTTGCATATTTCTGAATCTGAACTGAGCTTTATGCATGTTCCGCTCACTTTCTGTCTGCAGGTGAAGACCAACGCATGACTAAACAATAAAAATATCAAACAAACACAGAACTGTGTCAATGCAGTCTGTATTTTTAAAAGGAGCTCTTTATACTTCCTGCTTCACGATTACATGGAATACATACAAATATATTTTATGGCATATATACATCTCTCTCTGCACCTGAGGTCAGGAAACGATCTGGCCAGACTGACGACCTCCAGCTGAACACTATCAGGATCCTGCAGACGGAGAACCTCAGCGACGCTGCAGAGCATCTCACCAAGCCACAGAGACTCAGTGCAGCCCTGAGGACACAAACACAGTGTAATAACAGAGTAATAACAGAGTAATAACAGAGTAATAACAGTGTAATAACAGAGTAATAACAGAGTAATAACAGAGTAATAACAGTGTAATAACAGAGTAATAACAGTGTAATAACAGCGTAATAACAGCGTAATAACACTGTAATATTAATAATGTAATAATACTGTACACACAACATAACACTTTTCATGAATAAATCCCAGAGTATATGAGCGTGCACGTGTCTCACCCCCTCGGTGAAGAAGTCGTTGATCTTTCGGGCGTCTTCAGTCATCCTCTGAGCTCCGCCCACCTGCTGCTCTCTGCTTTTCATCCTGGTCTTCATCATCCTCTTCACATACTGTAGAACTAGATCCTGGTGCAGGACACACAGCAGGGACTGCAAACCGACAGGCAGGCAGACAGACAGGCAGAGAGACAGACAGCCAGAGAGACAGGACAGGTGAACACTCCTCCTTTTCAAAGCCTCTCTGCTCAATCTTGCTCACCAGTTAGTATTTTATTTCAGATTTCCATTGTTTTGAATGAAGCTTTGAATGTCTGTTGTCATATTATAGGACATCATCAACCTAAAAATGTTTTTTGATTCTCAAAATAATCCTCAATTTCAAAAAAGTGATTGTTCATTTATTTATTAAATATAAATGAATTAAACTCGTCAGTGTTAATGTCGTTTTTTGAGGCTAAACACCAACAAATCTGTATTGAACCAGAATATTTGCTTTGATACAAACATGTGAATCATTTTTACAGTAAATGTTGACTTTTGGACTTTAAACACTGGAGTTATTGCAAACCTGTCTGCAGGCTGGTTTTAGGTCAGTCAGGTCGGTCAGGTGTTGGTTCAGAGAGTCCAGCAGAGAGTCGACGACAGGAAGTGACCCGTCCAACCAGACTGAAGTCCACAACTGACTGAAACACACCTGAACACAACCATCCATTATTGTTCCTCTGTAATGGTTAAGAAAAGTGATGGAGTACACGCAGTATTTGTACCTTCAGCTGCATGTGAATGGGACAGGTGAAACACTTGTACCCACAATCTTTCAGAGCCGCCAGAGTGTCCAGACAGCGACGTTTCTGCTGCTCCAACAGACTTCTGGTTTGACCTGTGATGTAATCCCTGAGGACAGTCAAAGATAACCACTCAGCAGTAGAACTCTCTCTCTCTCTCTCTCTCAGAGATCATTATCTGTTGTCAGATCTTTCAATCACTGATGTGTAAACGCAGGTATGACAGGTGTGTATTTGTACCTGAACTGCTGCTCACAGACCAGCTGAGCTTTGATCACTGAGAGGACGTTACTGTGGTTCCCCTTCACAAACCTCTCCACACGCTTCTTATAGCTGAAACACAGACAGTATAGTTAATGTAACATTAAGACCTGGATCAACATACCTCATTACCATATGAGTTCAGTGGGCGGGGTCTACCTGCTGAGGAAGTTCTCCAGGTGAGCTGTGATCCTCTGAGCATTGCTCTGCTCTCTGATCACACAGCTGAGCTCAGTCAGGGAGCTGTCTAATACCTGGAAAAACAACCACAGGGATTATCCTGGTACACTTGCTACTAACCCGTTTACATCACTACCTGTATCTCACCTGTGTCTCACTGTGTCTCACCTGTCTCACTTGTACTAACTGTCTCACCTGTACTGACTGTCTCACCTGTACTGTATGTCTCACTTGTACTGACTGTCTCACCTGTACTGACTGTATCTCACCTGTGTCTCACCTGTACTGCATGTCTCACCTGTACTGTATGTGTCTCACCTGTACTGTATGTCTCACCTGTATGACGTCAATAGCTAGTGGACTGAAGCAGTACTCATCGATGAGTTCTGGTTTACGACCGCTCAGCCATCTCTCCTCTTCTTTCCTCAGAGCTGTGTTCAGCCACAACTTTACTTTGTCCTGAAGGAAAGATTTTTTTTTTTACTATGCTTTACTTTAAAGCTGTTTCTCACCAGTGCGATTTGTGACAACTGTGCACATCGGTTTCATTGGGAATTATCCGGGTTGCCATGTTTCCGTAAAAACAAACACAGACAGAGAACGTCTAAGGGGCTAACGGTAGCTACACAATACATACACTAATCTCACCCCAGATCTGAAGCTAACGCTAGCTGTTGTAGCTAGCCCCGTTCGTTAGCAGCATATAACGTTAGCAAGTGCACATCAGCTACACTACAATATTCAACGTATCCTGTCTCAAGATTTATATTGTCCTTTATTTGGTTGTTAAGGTAGTTTTTGCTGTTTGTCCGACATTATTGGGTGTTTAAAAACACAAATGGATAAGACGTTCCTCCCTTTTGGCAGCAAGCTAGCTCTGACCTGGAGGTATGACATCAGTTGGAACAAAGGATTTCATTGGTCAAAAATATATTTCTGCAGGCAGAAATCCACTGGAATCGGAGTCCGTCCAAATATTTTGGGACGAAAATCCGTGTTTGGTTTGAAACGGTATTTAATCACAGGAGAGGAGGAAACCTCTGTGGAGAATTCTGCTGTTAATCCAGGAGCACTGAAAGAATCTTAACGGGAGAAGAACTCCCATGATGCAGCGCTGCTGCACCACCAATCCAAATTCCCTTGATGCCAAAAATGTTAATTGTGTGTTTTAAAGGGGGGGAGCAGTTCCCTTCAGTCTACTGGTCTTTACCTGTCTGTGGGTCAGGTACTGGTCCTCCAGTCTGCTGTTCTTTACCTGTCTGTGGGTCAGATACTGGTCCTTCGGTCTGCTGGTCTTTACCTGTCTGTGGGTCAGATACTGGTCCTTCGGTCTGCTGGTCTTTACCTGTCTGTGGGTCAGGTACTGGTCCTCCGGTCTGCTGGTCGTTACCCGTCTGTGGGTCAGGTACTGGTCCTTTGGTCTGCTGGTCTTTACCTATCTGTGGGTCAGGTACTGGTCCTCCAGTCTGCTGTTCTTTACCTGTCTGTGTTTCAGGTACTGGTCCTCAGTCTGCTGGTCTTTACCTGTCTGTGGTTCAGGTACTGGTCCTTCGGTCTGCTGGTCTTTACCTACCTGTGGGTTAGGTACTGGTCCTCCAGTCTGCTGTTCTTTACCTGTCTGTGGTTCAGGTACTAGTCCTCAGTCTGCTGGTCTTTACCTGTCTGTGGGTCAGGTACTGGTCCTTCAGTCTGCTGGTCTTTACCAGTCTGTGGGTCAGGTACTGGTCCTTCAGTCTGCTGGTCTTTACCAGTCTGTGGGTCAGGTACTGGTCCTCCAGTCTGCTGGTCTTTACCTGTCTGTGGGTCAAGTACTGGTCCTCCAGTCGGGTCAGATGGACCTGCAGCAGCAGAGAACCCAGACAGCTCGTCTTTATCTTTCCCTCCAGTTCTTCATGGTTTAATATTTCACTGCAGGGGGAAGCAAACACACCTGAGACTTTACGGGTAAAACGAGTCCGATTCTGTGACATCTGAAACCTGAAGATATTTGAAGGTCCAGTTTCACTAACTTAGTTAGTTCTTAAATAAGTCCAACTGAAACCCTGAAAACCACATGTACTTGGAATATACTTCAACAAAACTTTAAGTAGAGCTCATTAAAACCACTGATACAATGCAATACAATATTTATTGCTAATCTTATTGCTTTTATTTGTTTGTATTATTATTAGTTTTATTTGATAGATCCATGTATTCTTCTTTCATTGAGCTGCAACAGCAGAAAAAATATCTCCAACTATTCTGATAATTGATTAATCGTTTTCAAAAGTCAAGTTTCCTGCAGAAATGTCTTTAAATGTGGGTTTCAGCCTGAAATATGCAGATTTGCTGCTTTTTCCTGTTTTATATTAAAGTGAATCTCTTTGGACATTTAAAGAAATGTTTCACTATAATTCTGACATTTTATACACCAAACCATTTATCTAATACATAAGGAAGATGATGGTTAGTTCAAGCTCTCTGTGTCTGTGTTTATTGTTTGTACCTTCAATGTGTTTTAAAGAAAGAAAGAAGAAGAAGAAGAAGAAGAAGAAGAAGAAGAAGAAGAAGAAGAAGAAGAAGAAGAAGAAGGAGAAGAAGAAGTCTCAAACTGTGATGTTGCTTACAGCTGAAACTAAAACACAGAGCGGCTGCTGCTCATTCAATCAGTGTTAAAGGTTTCAGATTTCCCATTGTCGCTTGCTGTTTGTAAACACACCATTCAGAGGGAAGTGAAGGGAAGTGAAGTAAAGTAAAGTAAAGTGAAGTGCAGTGAAGTGCAGTGAAGGGAAGTGAAGTAAAGTGAAGTAAAGTGAAGGGAAGAGAAGTGAAGGGAAGGGAAGGGAAGGGAAGAGAAGTGAAGGGAAAGGAAGGGAAGTGAAGTAAAGTGAAGGGAAGAGAAGTGAAGGGAAGGGAAGGGAAGTAAAGTGAAGGGAAGAGAAGTGAAGGGAAGGGAAGGGAAGGGAAGGGAAGGGAAGGGAAGTGAAGTGAAGTGAAGTGCAGTGAAGGACTCACTGTGGATACAGGTGGTTGGTCCAGAGCAGCAGGTAGCTGCAGTCGTCTGCTTCCAGTCCAGAAGCAGCGAGTTCAGTCAGCCGGGCAGAGAAGTTCTGATGAAAGAGTCCAGAATAAAAGTTCAGGATGTCCATCTGTGGAGGGTAACAGTCCTGCACCGTCTTCGCCACCGCCAGCAGGTCCTCCTTCACACACTTCCCCATACGACACACCTGCACAGGTACATCAGGAACATGAGTTCTTTATACGACACAAAAACGATATATATATATAAAAAGTAAAAAGAGCTCAAAATGAATTAACTCAAACTAAATGTATAAAAACTTTAATTAATATATTTTAATTAATCAATTAATCAGATGAAGCTACACTATAGTGTATAGCTTGAAGCATAGCTTCATGCTTCAAGCTGATGACGCACCTCTCTCTTCAGAGGAGTCGACAGCCCGCCGGTGTCTCTGCAGCCGTCCTCCGCCGCCTCCCGCAGTCTGTCCCGCACCATGTTCTGCAGCAGAGAGTTGTGAGTGCTGAGACACTTCTGAGGGCGCCACACCGGGACCTGCTCCTCCGGACAGCCGGTCCAGCGACGGTCCTGCACCTCCTGCTGCTGGATGGAGGCCACAGCACTCCTCAGGACCTTCAGCTGGAGGGAGGAGGAGGAAGAAGAGGAAGAGAAGGAGCAGGAGGAGAAAGTGTTGTGGACAGACATCCACAGCTGCAATCTCAGAGCTTCAAAGTCTCTCTGCAGCAGATCCTCCTCCTCCTCACTGGGGGAGTCCTGACTGAACAGCTGCTCCTCCCTGATGATCAGCATCCTGCTGACCTCCTCCAGCTGCTCCGCCCTCCCCAGAGCCCCCTCACCGTGCAGCTTCTCCTCTGCAACAAACACAACGTCCTCATGTTCTTACAGTGTGTTCGCACAAAACGCCACGCGAACCTTTCTCGAGCGATTCCAGACAAAGTCAAAGCAACGAATCCGAATTCAGACTTTTCACAAATCAGCATCACGATGTATTTATTCCGGTTCTTAAAAGAAGTGTTTCTGCAGGTTCAGTGTAACATCACAGATCTCTCATTAAGTTATTAAACTATCAATAATTAACACTTCGTATCCAGTGAATGTCAGAGAGGAAATAAATAAAACACATTAAAGTGAAGAGAAAACAACAGAAAGCAGCTTCGTACCTGTCATGTCTGCGTCCTTTGATTCCCTGACTGAGCAGCCCGGGGGAGGGGGGGGGCGGGGCTAAACACACGACGATGTGGCGCCACCTGTCCGTCCGTCCGTCTGTCTGTCCGTCCATCTGCCTGTCTGTACGTCCGTCTGTCTTATTTAAAATATTTTATTATACTTTCATATATTATGTTATTAGTAATAATGTTTCGATATATAAATCTATTTTAAACATTTAAACTGTGGAATTTATTTCATATTTCTCTCCTGTTGCTTCAATATTTATTTATTCCATATATAAGTAATTGCTACCCATATATATATATGGAGAGAGGAAACGTTACCTTCAGGAACATTACACATGTCTCTGTCTCACTACATATACAACACAGGACTGATGAAACCATGACAGGAGAGAGGAAACGTTACCTTCAGGAACATTACACATATCTCTGTCTCACTACATATACAACACAGGACTGATGACACCATGACAGGAGAGAGAGGAAACGTTACCTTCAGGGACATTACACATGTCTCTGTCTCACTACATATACAACACAGGACTGATGACACCATGACAGCAGAGAGAGGAAACGTTACCTTCAGGTACATTACACATTTCTCTATCTCACTAAATATACAACACAGGACTGATGACACCATGACAGCAGAGAGAAGAAACGTTACCTTCAGGGACATTCCAAATGTCTCTGTCTCACTACATATACAACACCGGACTGATGACACCATGACAGCAGAGAGAGGAAACGTTACCTTCAGGAACATTGCACATTTCTCTGTCTCACTACATATACAACACAGGACTGATGACACCATGACAGCAGAGAGAGGAAACGTTACCTTCAGGAACATTACACATTTCTCTGTCTTACTACATATACAACACAGGACTGATGACACCATGACAGGAGAGAGGAAACGTTACATTCAGAAACATTATACATTTCTCTGTATCACTACATATACCACACATGACTGATGACACCATGAAAGGAGAGAGAGGAAACGTTACGTTTAGAAACATTACACATTTCTCTGTCTCACTACATATACAACACAGGACTGATGACACCATGACAGGAGAGAGGATACGTTACCTTCAGGGACATTACACATTTCTCTGTATCACTACATATAGCACACATGACTGATGACACCATGACAGGAGAGAGGAAACGTTACCTTCAGGGACATTACACATTTCTCTGTATCACTAAATATACAACACCGGACTGATGACACCATGACAGCAGAGAGAGGAAACGTTACCTTCAGGAACATTACACATGTCTCTGTCTCACTACATATACAACACAGGACTGATGACACCATGACAGGAGAGAGGAAACGTTACATTCAGAAACATTATACATTTCTCTGTATCACTACATATACCACACATGACTGATGACACCATGAAAGGAGAGAGAGGAAACGTTACGTTTAGAAACATTACACATTTCTCTGTCTCACTACATATACAACACAGGACTGATGACACCATGACATGAGAGAGGATACGTTACCTTCAGGGACATTACACATTTCTCTGTATCACTACATATACCACACATGACTGATGACACCATGACAGGAGAGAGAGGAAACGTTACCTTCAGGGACATTACAAATTTCTCTCTCTCACTACATATACAACACAGGACTGATGACGCCATGACAGGAGAGAGAGGAAACGTTACCTTCAGGGACATTACAAATGTCTCTGTCTCACTACATATACAACACAGGACTGATGACACCATGACAGGAGAGAGGAAACGTTACCTTCAGGGACATTACACATTTCTCTGTACCACTACATATACAACACAGGACTGATGACGCCATGACAGGAGAGAGAGGAAACGTTACCTTCAGGGACATTACAAATGTCTCTGTCTCACTACATATACAACACAGGACTGATGACACCATGACAGCAGAGAGAGGAAACGTTACCTTCAGGAACATTACACATTTCTCTGTCTCACTACATATACAACACAGGACTGATGACACCATGACAGGAGAGAGAGGAAACGTTACCTTCAGAAACATTACACATTTCTCTGTCTCACTACATATACAACACAGGACTGATGACACCATGACAGGAGAGAGAGGAAACGTTACCTTCAGGGACATTACAAATTTCTCTCTCTCACTACATATACAACACAGGACTGATGACGCCATGACAGGAGAGAGAGGAAACGTTACCTTCAGGGACATTACAAATGTCTCTGTCTCACTACATATACAACACAGGACTGATGACACCATGACAGCAGAGAGAGGAAACGTTACCTTCAGGAACATTACACATTTCTCTGCCTCACTACATATACAACACAGGACTGATGACACCATGACAGGAGAGAGAGGAAACGTTACCTTCAGAAACATTACACATTTCTCTGTCTCACTACATATACAACACAGGACTGATGACACCATGACAGGAGAGAGAGGAAACGTTACCTTCAGAAACATTACACATTTCTCTGTCTCACTACATATACAACACAGGACTGATGACACCATGACAGGAGAGAGGAAACGTTACCTTCAGGGACATTACACATTTCTCTGTATCACTACATATACCACACATGACTGATGACACCATGACAGGAGAGAGGAAACGTTACCTTCAGGGAACATTACACATTTCTCTGTATCACTACATATACAACACAGGACTGATGACACCATGACAGGAGAGAGAGGAAACGTTACCTTCAGAAACATTACACATTTCTCTGTCTCACTACATATACAACACAGGACTGATGACACCATGACAGGAGAGAGAGGAAACGTTACCTTCAGGGACATTACACATTTCTCTGTATCACTAAATATACAACACATGACTGATGACACCATGACAGGAGAGAGGAAACGTTACCTTCAGAAACATTACACATTTCTCTGTCTCACTAAATATACAACACATGACTGATGACACCATGACAGGAGAGAGGAAACGTTACCTTCAGAAACATTACACATTTCTCTGTCTCACTACATACACAACACAGGACTGATGATGCCATGACAGGAGAGAGAGGAAACGTTACCTTCAGGGACATTACAAATTTCTCTCTCTCACTACATACACAACACAGGACTGATGACACCATGACAGGAGAGAGAGGAAACGTTACCTTCAGGGACATTACAAATTTCTCTCTCTCACTACATATACAACACAGGACTGATGACGCCATGACAGGAGAGAGAGGAAACGTTACCTTCAGGGACATTACAAATGTCTCTGTCTCACTACATATACAACACAGGACTGATGACACCATGACAGGAGAGAGGAAACGTTACCTTCAGGGACATTACACATTTCTCTGTACCACTACATATACAACACAGGACTGATGACGCCATGACAGGAGAGAGAGGAAACGTTACCTTCAGGGACATTACAAATGTCTCTGTCTCACTACATATACAACACAGGACTGATGACACCATGACAGCAGAGAGAGGAAACGTTACCTTCAGGAACATTACACATTTCTCTGTCTCACTACATATACAACACAGGACTGATGACACCATGACAGGAGAGAGAGGAAACGTTACCTTCAGAAACATTACACATTTCTCTGTCTCACTACATATACAACACAGGACTGATGACACCATGACAGGAGAGAGAGGAAACGTTACCTTCAGGGACATTACAAATTTCTCTCTCTCACTACATATACAACACAGGACTGATGATGCCATGACAGGAGAGAGAGGAAACGTTACCTTCAGGGACATTACAAATGTCTCTGTCTCACTACATATACAACACAGGACTGATGACACCATGACAGCAGACAGAGGAAACGTTACCTTCAGGAACATTACACATTTCTCTGCCTCACTACATATACAACACAGGACTGATGACACCATGACAGGAGAGAGAGGAAACGTTACCTTCAGAAACATTACACATTTCTCTGTCTCACTACATATACAACACAGGACTGATGACACCATGACAGGAGAGAGAGGAAACGTTACCTTCAGAAACATTACACATTTCTCTGTCTCACTACATATACAACACAGGACTGATGACACCATGACAGGAGAGAGGAAACGTTACCTTCAGGGACATTACACATTTCTCTGTATCACTACATATACCACACATGACTGATGACACCATGACAGGAGAGAGGAAACGTTACCTTCAGGGACATTACACATTTCTCTGTATCACTACATATACCACACATGACTGATGACACCATGACAGGAGAGAGGAAACGTTACCTTCAGGGACATTACACATTTCTCTGTACCACTACATATACCACACATGACTGATGACACCATGACAGGAGAGAGGAAACGTTACCTTCAGGGACATTACAAATGTCTCTGTCTCACTACATATACAACACAGGACTGATGACACCATGACAGCAGAGAGAGGAAACGTTACCTTCAGGAACATTACACATTTCTCTGTCTCACTACATATACAACACAGGACTGATGACACCATGACAGGAGAGAGAGGAAACGTTACCTTCAGAAACATTACACATTTCTCTGTCTCACTACATATACAACACAGGACTGATGACACCATGACAGGAGAGAGAGGAAACGTTACCTTCAGGGACATTACAAATTTCTCTCTCTCACTACATATACAACACAGGACTGATGATGCCATGACAGGAGAGAGAGGAAACGTTACCTTCAGGGACATTACAAATGTCTCTGTCTCACTACATATACAACACAGGACTGATGACACCATGACAGCAGAGAGAGGAAACGTTACCTTCAGGAACATTACACATTTCTCTGCCTCACTACATATACAACACAGGAC
>NW_021166812.1:202500-225000 GCF_900634415.1 Cottoperca gobio | reverse complement strand
GTCACATGCACTGTCACAAAGTGACCAATCACCAGTCGGGTGACGAGTCGATACATTCTCATTGGCTGCAGAGCACGAAAACACCGCCAAAATAAAAGCCCAAAGAATCTCAGCTGAGGTGTTTGTCAAATGAAAAAGTGCACATTTGGTGAACTAGCCTCAAGCTATACAGGAAACATGCACTTTACAAAATAAAAGTCTAAAGTATCCCGTTTCTCCAGCGGAACACTTTACGGCATCAGTTTAGAGAAATCCCCTCGTCGTCTGTCTTCAGGTTTCACACGGATATCAGGAACGCTAGGCTACCAGTTTCCCTCCGCTTCCAGTCTTTGTGCTAAGCTAGGCTAACCACGTGATGAAACTGATCTCTGAAACGTGAAGAAGAAGAACAGGAGGACTGATCTAACACACACACATACACACACACACACACACACACACACACACACACACACACACACACACACACACACACTGATCAGGCAGGGGAAACTGTAAATACTTGTTGTCAGCAAGATTACAAAACTGCTAGCCAGATGTTCATGTAACTTGTTGTTAGCGTGTAGCATGAGCATCTAGAAATAGTTTTACACTTAGTGAAAGAAACTTATTACAGCTCATATTACCGTGTTGGATTACGCTGATGCTGTTTATTAATATGCTTTTAAAACGGATCTTTCCTTCTTAATGCGAGACACTAGAGGTAAAATCATGTATTTATTTTTTCCATGCCCTTGTCAATCTAGAGATTTTGGGCTATTTCTCTTCCATAAAGACTAGTAAAGAAATGTACTAATTTTATTTCGCAAACTTTTTTTCTATTTGTGTCTGTATATTTCCTGATAATGCTACATTATGAGCAACAAATCGGTGTTGAAATGGGCAGTAGCAGAGCTATTAACGGTAAGTTAGCTATTAGCAGTTAGCTGTTAGCAGACAGTGAGCTGCACAGTCCTGTTAACGGAGCTAACAGCTAACGCTAACAGAGGCGGCATTGAGTTACATTATGATGCGTTCAAGCTCTATTCAGTAAAAATAAATACATATTCTATTTTTACTGAATAGAGTTTGAACGTATTTAAAAATAAATACATATTCTAACGTTATCATCCTCTCCAGGAACCATCACCTTACCGTGGTGGAGAGGTTTGTGTATCTCTATGAACCTGAGAGCTGTGTTGTCTGGAGCCTTGTGCTCCTGGTAGGGTCTCCCAAGGCAAATTGGTCTCAGGCGAGGGGCCAGACTAAGAATGGTTCAAAACGACCTCATGAAAAAAAGAGACCCTGCCCGGAGGAAGCCCGGGGCCCCCGTCTGGAGCCAGGCCCAGAGGGAGGGCCCGACAGCGAGCGCCTGGTGGCCGGGTTTGCCACGGAGCCCGGTCGGGCACAGCCCGAAGAAGCTGTGGCATCCTGTGGGCCCACCACCCACAGGAAGAACCGCTGGGGTTGGGTGCGCTGTCACACGGGTGGCAGTGATGGTCAGGGACCTCGACAGACCATACCCGGGCAGCAGAGGATGACTCTGGGGACGTGGAATGTCACCTCTCTGTGGGGGAAGGAGCCGGAACTAGTGCGGGAGGTGGAGCGCTACCAGTTGGATCTGGTGGGGCTTACCTCTACGCACAGTATTGGCTCTGGAACCATACTCCTGGATAGGGGTTGGACTCTATTCTTCTCCGGAGTAGTCCAAGGTGTGAGGCATCGGGCGGGTGTGGGGATACTCACAAGCCCCCGGCTGAGCGCCGCTACGTTTGAGTTCACCCCAGTGGACGAGAGGGTCACCTCCCTACGCCTTCGGGTTATGGGGGGGAAAACTCTGACTGTTGTTTGTGCCTATGCCCAAAACCGCAGTTCGGAGTATTCAGCCTTCTTGGAGACCCTGAACGGAGCCCTGCTGGGGGCTCCAGTGGGGGACTCCGTAGTCTTGCTGGGAGACTTTAACGTGCACATGGGAAACGATGGAGACACCTGGAGAGGCGTGATTGGGAGGAACAGCTGTGGTCTCAAGGTCTTAGGTGCATCAAGGGGCGGTAACCCTCGAACACCGTGGTGGACCCCGGTGGTCAGGGAAGCCGTTCGACTGAAGAAGGAGTCCTTCCGGGTTATGCTATCCGGGAGGACTCTAGAAACAGTAGCAGGGTACCGACGGACTCGAAGAGTGGCAGCGGCAAAGCAGCGGGTGTGGGAGAAGTTCGGAGAAGCTATGGAGAAGGATTTTCAGTCGACACCAAGGTGCTTCTGGAAAACTGTCCGGAATCTCAGGAGGGGGAAGTGGGGAACCATACAAGCTGTGTACAGCAAGGGTGGGACCCTGCTGACTTCGACTGAGAAGGTTATCGGACGGTGGAAGGAGCACTTTGAGGAACTCTGGAATCCGACTCTATGGTAGAGGCAGAGCTGGAAGCTGATGGGGGACCATCGTCAATTTCCCTGTTGGAAGTCAATGAGGTAGTCAAACATCTCCACAGTGGCAAAGCCGCAGGGGTTGATGAGATGCGTCCAGAAATGCTGAAGGCTTTGGGTGTTGAGGGGCTGTCTTGGTTGACACGCCTCGTCAACATTGCGTGGAAGTCTGGGACAGTGCCTAGGGGGTGGCAGACCGGGGTGGTGGTTCCCCTATTCAAAAAGGGGGACCAGAGAGTGTGTGCCAACTACAGGGGTATCACACTTCTCAGCCTCCCCGGTAAAGTCTACTCCAGTTGTGTCTGGATACTCGGCAGTAAGTCGGACTTGTTCCCAGTGAATGTTTGCCTCCGCCAGGGCTGCACTTTATCACCAATCCTGTTTTATGGACAGGATATCGAGGCGTAGTCGTGGAGGAGAGGGGTTGCAGTTCGGTGGGCTGAGGATCTCATCACTGCTCTTTACAGATGATGTGGTCCTGATGGCGTCATCGGTCTGTGACCTTCAGCAGTCACTGGATCGGTTCACAGCCGAGTGTGAAGCGGTTGAGATGAGGATCAGCACCTCAAAATCTGAGGCCATGGCTCTCAGCAGGAAACCGATGGATTGGCTACTCCGGGTAGGGAAGTGAAGGAGTTCAAGTACCTCGGGGTCTTGTTCGCAAGTGAGGGCATGATGGAGCGAGAAATTGGCCGGAGAATTGGAGCAGCGGGGGCGATATTACATTCGCTTTACCGCACCGTTGTGACAAAAAGAGAGCTGAGCCAGAAGGCAAAGCTCTCAATATACCGGTCGATCTTCGTTCCTACCCTCACCTATGGTCATGAAGGCTGGGTTATGACCGAAAGAACGAGATCACGGGTACAAGCGGCCGAAATGGGTTTTCTCAGACGGGTGGCTGGCGTCTCCCTTAGAGATAGGGTGAGAAGCTCAGCCATCCGTGAGAGACTCGGAGTAGAGCCGCTGCTCCTTTACGTTGAAAGGAGCCAGTTGAGGTGGTTCGGGCATCTAGTAAGGATGCCACCTGGGCGCCTCCCTAGGGAGGTGTTCCAGGACACGTCCAGCTGGGAGGAGACCCCGGGGAAGACAGGACTCAGTGGAGAGATTATATCTCCAAACTGGGAATGCCTCGGGATCCCCCAGTTGGAGCTGGCGGCTGTGGCCCGGAGAAGGGAAGTTTGGGGTTCCTTACTGGAGCTGCTGCCCCCGCGACCCGACCCCGGATAAGCGGTAGACGATGGATGGATGGATAACGTTATCATGATGTGTTCAATGTAGTCTTAGTAAAATTTTGTTTTTGGTGAGAAACTTGAATAAATCCAGTCATTTTCACAGCAATATAAAATAGATATTAGAGGGAATAATGACCTGTTAAACTTCCTGACACTAACTGATTAAGTGTTTTTACTTCCGCCAAAGAAAGTTACGTTTTCGTCTCCGTTTGTTGTTTGTCTGTCAGCAGGATCACAGAAAAACTACGGTTCTGATTTTTATGAAACTTGGTGGAAGGGTGTAGCATGGGCAGGAAGAACAATTAAAATTTTGAAGTTGTTTCACTGTCATTTACCTTGCATGATAGGGCATTTGCGCTGCATTCATGTGGTGTCAGAATAATTGGAAAGGTTAGTTCCAGACTGACAAAAATTCGTGTTAACATGTTGTTTAAACGTTCAGAGCAATACAAGACGTCTTCTTTGTAGCGTCTGTGTTGTTGCCACATTACGATTTAAAGCTCATGAACACACCGAAGTCAGAAGAACGACTTCAGAAGAGCATCTGAATGCAGCATCGTTGGAGGTCTGCGCTCTCTTTGTTTGTTTTTTACCGTGGTATTGTATTGGTATCGATAATCGTGGCTTTCCACTGGTGTTGGAATCGACCACTAAATCTCTGGTACGGTGACGTCCCAATTTACAAGAGAACGTCTCCAGTTTCCTTTATTTAGTGAATGTGATCTATGTGTTCGCCCAGTGGGTGGAGTTTAAACAGTTTTATGGCATTAGGTAAAGTGATCGTCTACATTTCTGGAAATAAAAGCAAAGCTTTAACTTCAGTATTTATGACTAAATCTCTCAGAGAGCAGATGCTTTCAATTGTTATGATTCAGGAAGGCGATGCCTTCAAGGACCAGCCAGACATTCAGCACTCACAACATTCAGCTACAGCGAACCTGTCGTCGCACAATCACAGCAAGACGGCAAAAGAACATTCAGGAAATATAATATAACATTACATCTGTTTTACTTTGACAGGCTTCCTGTCAGAGAGACTTTTTAAATACAGACTGACACACAATCTATCATCTGTTCAAATGCAACGCAACAACAGATTATCAAAGCACAAACTTTACAATATGCGTTACTGCGGTGCGAGCAGCTGCTTGTCTTTGTAGCCGTCACTAAACGTTGTCCAGCTTGTGCGATGTAGAAGCAGTCCTATAGTTAAAGCGTTTCACTCAAAATGCATTTGTTCTTATGGAGTCACTGGATGCTAATGAGAGTTGTTCTGGAGTGTTTCAGTGAAGCCACATCACCAGCAGTTTCCTTCACAGAGACACAACTTATTACTGCGTTATGATTCACGATATGAGAGGGAATCATCATTTTTACAGAATTATTCTCATTTTCATTGAAAAACATTAAAATGATAACGCCGTGATTTCTTTGTTTGGATCTGTACCAAACAAAGTCGGTAGAATATAATGTGTAGGCCAGAACACCACCAAACTTCATTTAAAATGATATTTTGACACATATTTTGCCTTAAACAAATATTAAAGATACTGCAGCAGGCTGCACGTTGTGGCTCCATAAAATGTCGACTAATTGTTCAGGTTGTGTCCTGCATCTTTTAGGGCCAGTTCTCCGAATAAAAAGTACTTTATGAGGCTACACACTGTGCTGCTGATGCACACTATTGTCCCACAATGCAATGCACACAGGAAATGGAGCAGCTGTTTCCTGGTCACACCACCATTTTAATGAATCACTGAACTGGATCCATTCGCTGAGGTGGAGAAAGTGACGAACAACCGAGTTCAACCGAGATTATTGTATCTGCCTTCCAGTTTATAAAATGTTGTTAAAATAACGACTTCATGTTGGTGCAATCGTGTCGTACGATCTCCCGGAAGAAGTGCGCATGGCTTTACGGCACTAGGATGATTTTGGTGAAAGTTCTTGTGCGTTTTGGTGTGTTTAAACATTTAACTTTCGACAACTATGGCTGCTTTTGTGAAACAAAAAAATGGGTTTTGTGGAAAAACAGTTCAAAGGAAATCAGTTTGTTTTTGGTGCTCAAACTCAGACATCATACCGTCCTAACAAAATGCGTCTGTAACAGTATCATTACACTGTCACTTGCATCCTACTTTGACCTCCATCGCTGCTGGTGTCACATGATCTGCTGGTCGACCTCACTGGGTCTCATTCACAACACAATTTTCACAAAGATCCTGAGATCCACCAAAGTTTTCTTACCTCTTATCTAGGCACACACACATTCACTGCGGACACGTTGGTGCAAAATCATTGGTTATTCTACAGTTGTATGCGAGAACAATGACATTCATCCTTCTAAGAACACAGGTACCAACAATTCTGCAGTTTAAGAAGACATCTCGATTCAGACAGAGACTTTTCTTAGGACCTTTCTCAAGATCGTATTTAAGAGAAAACATAGAAAGATATTTGTGAATGAGGCCCAGTTTTTTGTCGTGTACTAAAACTGTGTAGCATCACAAAAGTGCAGTACAGACTGTATACTATTGGTGTGCAGTATGGAATTCAGACACAGTATTAATGTGACTGCCGTGCAATGCATTGTGAGACACTGAGGAATAAAGGAGTAACAGATTTCCTCTGAATAAAAACAAATATTGGCCTAATTTCTCCAAACCGTTGGGACAAATTCCCACTGGAAATAAAAACGTTGAAAGGTCCTGGTCCAGGACCTGGTTTATGGATGTTTTTACAGAAGCATCGTCAATACGACAGCAACAACCTGTGATGAGTGAGAGGTGCACCAGAAGTTTGTTTTTACGGCTGCCTGCTGATCAACCAACGGCAGCACATGACCGTTACCTTTAGTACACATTTGTTATTCGAACACAATAAAAGCCACGGCTGCAAAGCTAATCTACAATGCTTCTGCCTCTCCAGTGCTACAGAGGCTGCAGGCGGTGTGGATACGTAGTTACTATCCGGAGGTGCTACGGTGGCCTGTTTAGGCCATGTGGTGCACCCCGTCAGCTCCACGAGGGGCTCTTTTGGTGCTTGTGTTGGCATTGGAGGTCGGGAGGGCGCCGCGGGGTTTGGTGGTGGGTTTCTTCTCTTTCGAGGACGGTCGAGTCTGAGTGAGAGACGACGTCCCGACGGCTGCAGTCTGGAGACCCCCACCAGGCTCCACGATGGTGTTTATAACTACAGCAAGAACAAGAGGACATTCATTGAACGCCAGTGCCTACTTTTTATTTTTGCTTATTATGATGTCACTTCTTCAAATGCTTCACATCCTTCAAATCTGTACAACAGAAGCTAAAAGATTATGTAAGTCAATAAACCATAAAAACTGGTCAAGTTATAGAAATTATGTCATCTGTTTTCATCAAATTTAAATAAATAAACACAAAACAAAACAATCCTAAAAAAATCTGAATGTAGAGACAAAATGTTTCTCAAGACAACTAAAATGATTTGAACTACTTACATTTATTAGTTTCTGACGTTTGCTCATTTTTATGAACGGAGTGCAAAGGTGACATTACATTACGCTCGTCATGAAACCCAGGTTCAGTTCTGGAGCTGCTTTGATAATATATTTTTATTAATCGTAGTTTGGATGCCCCACACATAGACTTACACTTTTATGCAGACAACATACTTATTATTGTTATTTCTTGTTCTGCACCATCTCAGAAAGTACTTTAACTGCACTCTGTCTTTCTTTTACTGTCGCATATTATGCAGAAAAAACTGAATGTATTCAGTAAATACGCACAACATAAAACATGTCAAACCAAATCTGCGTGTACCTTCGAGCTGCCTCTGGACTCTCCTCAGCTCTTTCAAAATGGAGGTAATTTCCTGTAACATGAATCAGAAGAGGGAAAGTTCTAGCTGCGCTCACATGAGATCTTAAGTGTTATTTCTAATCATTAAAGAGTTTGCAGAAGGACCTTGTTGGAGGTCTTCAGGATGGGGACTTCATTCTCAGCGTTGATCTTCGCCTCGATCTCCTCCCAGACCTCGGCCTTGTTCTGGAACAGAACCCTAAGGATGGGTAAAAACACTGCAGCGTTAAAAAGCAACACAAAATAAAACCACAGCAGAAAACTTCACATGCCCAAAAATAACATGTGCACAACAACTCAGGCTACAACTTAGCAGCATATAAAAGCAGCAAATATCTGAGAGGCTGAAAACAGCATTTTCTGACATTTCTGCATGAAAAATTACTGTTACAGTTTTAATAATAATAATAATAATAAATTGAATTTATATAGCGCTTTTCGAGACCTCAAAGTAATCATAGTAATGATAGTTTAAGTTCTTCCACAGACCTGATCCACCCTAAAAACTGGAACTTTTTCCGAAGGTGAAATTTGCAGCCTCATTTAAAAAAGAAATTCTTATTCATTTATTATCTCTATTTATTTCCCACATTTTTCACATTGTTTTTCTTTTTTCCCCAGAAGTTTTTATATTTTTTCATACATATTTAAATATATATATATATTTACATTTTATAAATTTTGTTCATTTAGACTAGGGGTGGGGTACCTCTCATTTGATCCGGCCCTCGAGGTAATTCATAAACGCACGCAAAAAATCAACTCCAAATTAAATTGGAGTTGATTTTTTTTTGACAGCAATAGAATACAACGGGCAACTGACTATTTTTCCTGGCCAAGGTTTCCTGGTGACAACACGAGCGGAACGAGTGTAAACAAGAGAAAGCAGGATGCGGAATGTGGCACTTTCCAGGAGAAATGGACGAACGATTATTTCTTTGTGGAAGTAAAAAGCCAGTGTGCCTAGTTTGTGCGGATGCACTTGCGGTGATGAAAAAGGCTCTCGAGCGTCATTACAGTATGAAACATGCCAAACTGCACAATCTGAAAGGACGAGTGTGTTTGGATAACGTTAACGCTCTTCGGTGGAGTTTGGCTCAACGAGCAGCTCTCTGCAGAGCGAAACATAAACACATAGAAAGATAAAACAGAAAGATACAAGGATGAAAAAGTTGCTTTTTTTGTGCAGCATGAAAGAAAGGTGAAATGAATGGGCTGTGACTTAAATTTTTTAGCAGAGGTTATAATTCAATAATTAGTACGGCCCTCGAAGGATGTTGTAAAAATTGAAATGGCCCTTGATAGGAAAAAGGTTCCCCCCCTGGTTTAGACAGTAATGACAAATGCTCCACACTGCACCAGGGTTTTCCCACACAGGTTAGACGCAGCGCTCCACCAGCCCGGTGCTGCTGACTGAAGGTCCGTCTCCAGAGCTGCCGCACGCTCTCTTCACGGTGAACCCTCCCTGAGCAGTGGGGAGGGAGGCGCTGGGACCACAGGGTGCACTGGTTAATTCTTGTCTCATTTGTGGTCTGATAAACAAAGAATTCATCAAATTCAGTTTCCCATATCGCTATTTACTATCGCTGTCATATTTCTTTAAGGCGTTTGTCTTACGGACGTGGGCGTGGTTAGAAAAACAACAGACGTGATCCGGTCCGGTTGTCCAAAGACTTCTGAACCACAGAAGAAACATAGTGACTAAATGTATCATCAAGAGCTCCCTTACTTCATTTTTTCGGCCAGCTGCTCTGTGTTCTCCCGGATGGCCTGAGACAGCTGAGACACTGGATTCAGCATCAGGTTGTCCAGAATCACCTGAAAGAGTTTATTCGGAGACAAAGAAGGAACCAGATGAAACGTGACACTGACATAAACAGCAGTTTACATTTCCTGAGAATGTGATGCTAGCCCTGCCGTCAGCAAGAAACAAATATCTCAACAAACTTTACTGATCCCATTCCTGCCCCTCTAGATTTGAATGACTCAACAATCTTTTCTTTACACTTTACATGTAGCTCCACTACGGTAACGGTGTATTCACACCAAACAGGAAGCTAATTTTACATGAATACGTGAGTTTGCCGTCATTTTCAACCATTTTCTCCATTCAGAAAACAAGACTTTAAGAATACAAGATGTTGTTTGTTTGTATTCAGGCTAAATGAACAGTGCAGCCTCTCGGGGAATTTTAGAGAGTCACGCAGCAAAGTTACAAAATAGGCAGAGTTGCAAACTTGGTAACGCAGAGAATACTAGCGAGGCAAGTTTGCGAGATACTAGTAAGTAAGAAGCTAGCTGAAGTCAGGAAGTTAACCGGATATATTTAGGGGAAATGGCCATTTGTATTTGTAAAATTCTACTAAATAAGAATCAATACATTGATCAGTCGACACAATAATCAGTAAATGCAGGCCTCCATCCATGTCCAGATATCAATCAAGAAAAAAACACTGAAACCCTCTTGTGTCACATTAAAATGAACTCTGGGACACACTGAGCCTCAGTGGGATTGGACAGTGACCTCTTCGCGGTTCCACGGACGCCGTTGCTTTGAACCGGGCTCAGGCTCATTCATGTTTGCGTCCAGGTCCAAGACGACAGCAGAACCTGGAGGAACCTTCTGGTAGTTTAAACTGGCCTCAGGGATATGTTGGACCAGCTGGAAAGAAGAGTAAAGGGAGTCTGATCCAACCTCTGAATATTTGTTATCAAACCAGCGAGCAGCCGGCCGGTGATGGCGGTGCTCCGTGAACGCATGCACCAAGTCAACATGCAGCTGTGATGGTGGGGGGGAAACAGTGTATGCAGTGAATTTTAGTACTGCGGGGATACAGCGTGTTAACAACAACAGGGAGGCAGAGGAGTGCAGCTACAGCTCCATGAGCTGTCCCAAAACCAGTTCAACCACTTCATTCATGGTGCAGAGCAATGGACGTCCATTAATAGCAAAGCTACTGAGAAAGCACAAAACCAGTCTGAGCAGGAATCAGTCTGAAAACAAAGAATCAGGCTCAGGAATAGTCGGGTTGAACCAAGAAGCAACCTCCGGGTTGAAAAAAGTGAAAGTGCTGCGTCTCTCTGGTGTCCAGCAGGGGGCGACTCCTGTGGTCTCTCTCTTGATTTATTAACTCAGTAACTATTACCTGATGAATTTATGTCTCAATCTGTAGTTTCAAGTCTTGAACACATGATGTTCATTTAGTAACTTATGGAAACATTTAGAGTAAAATAGACGATAAAGCAGCGTCTGCTTTAGGGCGTGGCTACCTGTGATTGACAGGTCACTACCACGGTGTTCGTGTTTCATCTTTAACTTTAACTCTTTCGCAGTTACATTTTGGTCATCTAAAAATGTCTTGTTCAGCATTTGGTTGTTCTCAGTTCCACCCTCTTATGTGACTTCTGGTTCCAAAAACCAAGATGGCGACAGATAAACACCAAACTCAAGACTTCAATACTTTAGGCCTCAAAACAATGGGTGACATCATCGCCTACGTCCACTTCTTAGATAGAGGCTTCGGGAACATGGACTGGGAGAGCTGGGTCAGTAGGATTAGGTTGGGTATTGCAAGGCGCTATTGGGTCAGGTGAAAAAGGCAAGACTAGGTTTGAGTCGACAGAATCTAGCTTGGATCTGTTATGTACTAACTCAGTAGTTTGTCGTTAATAATCTTTGATACCCGGCCCCTCACTCAGTCAAATCTCTACATCAAAAAATGAAATGTGCTTCATAACAATCCAACACTGGTGAGAGGAGAGTGTTAGGATGAGTGATGGGGATGATCGGAGAAAAACACCTGAGATGGTCGAACCCCACGTAAGTATGGATAAGATGGCCTCTGTGCAGCACAACAGAGAAATTAATCATGAGAATTCAAAGCATGATGAAGCTCCTGTCAATCAACCTGCAAATGTACAAAACTTTGGATGTTTGGAAACTCTAAAGTCATAATTGATGAGACTCTACAGGTGAACAGGGTCAAACATGTAACTAAAGATATCATGAAACTTCCCCACTTCATTACTCACATTTACTTTTTATATTACAAGTGTATAAGTGTTCATGTTTAAATATGCTAATGAAGCATTATGTAATGTAACTGTTGGTGAGTTTAGGAGAAATCTACACACACAAACAATGTGGATTTTGATGGTTTTTTTCTACTAGTCTGACAGAAGACGATATGGAAGATAAATGTTGACCAGTGCATGAAAATGTGTTTTTAGCGGCAGTGTCTCACATTAAACTGGGATCACTGGAAGAAGAATGCCACAGCTACTGACTGACTTTAAATCATGTGGTTTAATTGTGAACTCTCGCCCGTTACAAGATAACGCCCACTAATTGTCTCCGCCAACCTCGCTTTCAGACAGTTCACCATTTCTTAAATCATTGGTGGCGTTAACAGGGGTCATTTTGTGTTCCCAGTTTAAGAAGCTTTGGTGTGTGGTGGTGGTGCAGGTGTGGGGGATGTTCCCACCTCTTCCCTGGCAGAGATGGTGGAGGCTGGCGTGTTGGGCAGCGTGTTGGGTGATGTGGCCGTGCCCATGACGGAGCTTGGTGAGTCTCCGTCCCCAGCAACGTCATGGATTTCCTTCGCCAGGATGGCCAGATCTTTGGCCAGGTCCTGACTGAGCCTGCAGAGGAAACAAACAGAACATGAAGGTTTGGACGTGACAGAAATACCAGATCTGATTTTGGTTTCTCTTTCAATTAAAGATATTTTGGCTTACTTGGCAATCTCGGCGCTGTGCGTGGACCAGTTCTGGTAGGGGTCGACCTCGCTCTGGTCTTCGTCGTCCTCCGTCTCCAGGGAGACAGACTTGGATCGCGCGGCGGCCGTCCGGTGGCGTGGCGTCTGGGAGGAAGTGGAGGACCGTTTGGATTTGGGATTCACGCCACTCATCCCATATTCTTCCTCCGAGGACGAGGAGAAGTCTGAGCCCTTCTGTCTGCGACGGGAACCTGGAAATGTTTTCATTTAGATTCATTTTGTTGAAGAAAAAAATACAGTACCATGGGAGTAAAGTATGTTGTCAGGTATGAGCCCAGAACACTGAGCTTCTAGATTACGGGAATGATTCCGTCCCCGGATATTAAAAATGCCTTGGGACGGATGAGAATCCCCGACACCCACAATATAACGAAACCACCTATTGAAAAGAGAAGCAGGTGAAACACTATGAACGTAGACTGTATGACAAGAGTATATATGTCTAAATGTTTTACTTTTAAATCTAGCCAGGACTTACCGGCGCTGGGGTACTTGGCTCCGCTGGACCGGGTCCGGGTCAGTGGCTGCTTCCCTGGAGCTCCGCCCCCTTTGCTCACTGCCTGGCGGGCATCGCCCACAGACGTCTTCCTGGTGCTGTGGACAGACTCGGAGTTACGGTTAGAGAACCCGGCTCGGCCCGTGGACGACGTTTCGTTGTCGCTGGGAGCTGTGAAGGAGCCGGTTCTCTTCCTCGGCATCGCTAAGATGTCCAGCCTGGAAGTAAGTAAAGTGTATTTAGTATCAAAATTGGGTTTATTGCAGGTGTGTTGAAGCAATTTGTATGAAAAAAGTGTATTGATCATAGTAAGAGAAAATGTAAGAGCCATTACAAAAAACAAGAAACATAAATAAAAAATAGAAGAAAATTACAATTAAAAAATATGAAGACATACGATAATAATATGTGCAATATATCTGAATTTGTATCTGAATCTGAAAATGGAAGAGCTCTGCAGCTTTTAGAAGTAGTAGTTTGTCTAGGAATGTGCAAAGGTTCACAATATGAAGTATAAAAACTATATTATGTGAAGATTAGGGCTGTAAAGCGATTAAAAAAATTAATCTAAGTAATTACAAGCTTTGAGATGAATTAATCGCGATTAATCGCATATATCAATATTTGCTGTGAGAGTTCCGTGCTAGTGTGGCTGTCAAATTAACGCATTAATTTAACAGCCCTAGCCTTAATGTAATGTATACTGACACTTGCGCTTATATTTATAGTATTTTTCATATTTTTATTGTAATCTTCATCTAATCTTTAAACTTCTTCCTACTTTTCTTTTTACTTTACTATGTTTATGTTATGCGTCAATGCACCGAAGTAAATTCCTTGTACATGAAAACCTACATTTAAAAAAAAATAAACACTATTCTGATGATGAAAATTCAAAAACCTGAACTCCACAAGGTTAAAAGTACAAACAGTAAAAGAAACAAACAGCAGACCTGGACAGCTTCTTCCCCTCGGCAGACGTTTTGGACGGTGCGGTAATATGGTCAGAGTTCTGGGAGCCGCGGTCAGTCTCAGCACCTTCATTATCTGAGGCCTCACCCAGGCGGGCCCGACGGAGCATCGATGCCCGGGTAGGCCGTGGTGCTGACAGGCTGTTGGACCGCGTCAGAACCTGCTGAGTTGCCGCCTTGGGCGTCTTTACATTGTCTTCTTTCTGAAGAGGGGCAATGAGTTTCTTGCTACGGCTGGACGGACGGGAAATTTCATGGTCAGATGACGTTGTTTCGGTCCAGCGTGGACCTGAACCCTGCTGGCCCTCTGACAGATCCAGAGAGCCGCGGTTGCCCGCACTGCGGCGCATCTGGAAGCGCTTCGCCGCCTCAGCCTTGCTTGATGTATCTGTAGTCGTCTGGTTTCGGCGTTTCTCAGAAAGCCGTTCACGGGCAGAGAGTTGCCGTCCCTTCTGTTGGATGGACGGGCTGGAGGAGGACTTCTCCTTTTGGAGGCTGCTGATGGCGGGACGCTTTTTAGACACAGAGCTGACTGGAGCGTTCTTGCTGCTCACCTGGCTCACGGTGCTCGCAGTGTCCACATCAGACTCACCAGAAAGGGAGTCGTCCATGTGGGTGGAGGAGCCTCCTTTCTTAGAGCTACGGGTAGAGCCAGAAGAGGGGAACTTGGAGTCCAGAGAGGACAGAGTTCCCTCGGCCTCCTGAAGGAAGGACTGTGTGTCCTGGATGTTTTCCCTCCGCTGCTCCATATCTCTGATGGACGGGTGGCTGGAGATGTGGGGAAGTTTCTTCGTCTGCACAGTGTCGCTGGGCCGGTCTTTGGTGAAGCTCTCCTGCCGGACAATGGAGTATATGCAGCTGTCTTTAGTGGGGACAGAATCCTGCATTTGGAGGTTTGGAGCAGAGCTGTTGGGTTTGACACCCGTCCTCCTGGGTTCGTGTCCACTAAGATGTCGGATCAGGACGGTGGTAGGGGGGGGTTTTAGTGGGAGGTCACGTGTCCTCTCAGACTGAACCGGGCTCCGGGCCTGGTCGGGTTTTCCCGGGCTGTCTTCAGAACCGATGTAGAACGAGGTGGATTTGGTGGAGGGAGGACCGGCTGGTGACAAAGATCCGATCCTGGTCTGATTCTTCTTCGCTTTCTCCAGCACAGGCCAGTCATCTGAGCGGCTGGCGTCACTCAGGCTGTCGGGGTCCACATCATCCTGAACGACCAGGCGCTGGGTGGAGTCCTGCGGACGAGGCGGACCGGAGCCTCTGTCCAGAGGTTCCTGGCCTTGGTAAGGTTCATGGCAAATCAGGATACTCGGGGGAACATTATCCAGCTTTTCTGGGGGAACCTGGGGCAGCAGCCTTCGTGTCCTGGAGCTGTGGCTGGACTCCGACTCAGAGTTATCGTAGCTGTAATTTCCCATAGACCGGTTCATGAAGCGCAAATCTACAAAAACAATTAAAGTTATCTCAGTGTGTAATATGAATGCAGCCCGAATCAGACAGAGCGCTTTTTACAGGTGCTCTGGGTTTGGGTTAGAATTTTCTGAGTAGAAAGACATTTTCCTAAAAAAATCTAAAACGATAACATATTCAGATACACATCACAGGTTAATACAAGGTGGAAATCAGGTCAAAAGATTTGTGGGTTTGATACCCAGCTCTTAACACATGTTTTATTATTTTCTGATAAACTGCACAGACCTTCCAAACAATCCCCTTGAGGTGGAGTGGAACCAGGTTCCGCATAGCTGTCTGCCAGACTAGCCCACCGGGAAACCCATTTGGGTCCTTCCAGACCGGCTGCAAGAGCAGGTGGAACCTAAACGACAAAACAACATGATGGACGGCATTAATAGACGATACGGAGGGGCCGAAGAGTCCAACAAAACAGCACAGAGTAAGCACGAGTGTCCATACAGCGTTTTCCTCTAGCAGAAAAGGAAATGTCAAGGCGCTGTCAGGGAGCCGGCAGGGAGCCGGCAGGGAGCTTTCAGGGAACTGTCACGGAACTGTCAGGGCGCTTCTTCCCAGTATCTTCACAACATATCATATATCATAGGACATGACCCGTAGGAGACGACTCTTAGGACACAACCTGTAGGACACGACCCGTAGGACACGACCCGTAAGGAGGACACGATCCGTAGGAGACGATTCGTAGGACACGACCCGAAGAAGGAGGATGACCCATAGGACACGACCCGTAGAAGAAGGAGGACGACCCGTAGGAGATGACTTGTAGGACACGACCAGTAGAACACAACTCATAGAAGGAGCACAACCCGTAGGAGACGACCCGTAGGACACGACACATAGGACACGAGCTGTAGGACACAACCTGTAGGACACGACCCGTAGAAGAAGGAGGACGACCCGTAGGAGACGACTCGTAGGACACGACCCGTAGAATACGACTCGTAGAAGGAGCACAACCCGTAGGAGACGACCTATAGGAGAAGGAGGACGACCCGTAGGAGACGACCCGTAGGAGACGACCCGTAGGAGACGACCTATAGGAGAAGAAGGACGACCCGTAGGAGACGACCCGTAGGAGACGACCCGTAGGAGACGACCCGTAGAAGACGACCCGTAGAAGACGACCCGTAGAAGACGATGGTGGTGGTGGCCTAGTGGTCTAGTGGTACACCAAACAAGAAGGTCGGGAGTTCAATACCAGGCTGCCACCATTGTACCCCTGAGCAAGGTACTTAACCCTGAGTTGCTGAGACTGTCCCTGTACTTAATTCAATGTAAGTCGCTCTGGATAAGAGCGTCTGCCAAATGACCTGTAATGTAAAAGACGACCCGTAGGAGACGACCCGTAGGAGACGACCCGTAGGAGACGACTGGCGATAAAAGCACAACACTCAGCAGCAACATTCAGTGTCCGCCCGGCCGATCTGCTCATATAAACGGGCTTTTCTGCCTTTGTTATGATCAGGGTTCCTCTGGATTCTTAAAAAGTCTTACAGGGCACTGAATTCATTAATCTAAAATTAAAGCCTAATTCGTATTTAAATGTCTTAAATCAATCTTTCAAAAGTCATATAAATGCTGACGTTGGGAAGTTTATGAACTTTCTGACATTTCAATTAAAATAAAATCTCCAAATAATTGGTTTGAACAAAAAATGCTTTTCCTTTATTTGCACCAGCGCCTTTTTGAACATTTCAGAGACACTAGAAGGCGCACAAAAAAGTCGGAGCGCTCTGGGTGCAGGCTCTCGCCTCATCGGGAAAATGGAAAAAAAACGATGCCGCTCAGAAAGGAAAGCTTTATAGACACTCGGGCTAAAATGTGTAACAGGAGAAATTGAGAGATTAACAACATTAGTCTGCATGCACTGGGATCAGAACATGCTACAGGGGTTGTTTCCAGATTCTGATTCAGTGGGTTTTTACCTGTATGGGGCCAGTTGGGGGGCCGCTGATAGCAGCTGGGATAAAGCCATGCAACGGGTCCACAGTAATACCATCGCTAGGCAGGTGAGCTTGATCATCCTTGCCATCATTTATTACAGGTGGTTTATACACTCCTGTGTTCACACCACTGTACTCTGGAGAGTCGAGGACACCAAACACCTGCAGAGCACAGGGCATGCATGAGGGGGGGGGGGGCGCAGGGGCAGGGGCACGGCAACAGGAGGATTCATGCTTCCCTAAAGCGAATTCAAACGCACTGTTTATTTAAGCTCCTCACATGAAAATAGTACTCTGCTGTCTCTGACCTGCTGTCTCTGATCTGCTGTCTCTGACCTCTGACCTGCTGTATCTGACCTGCTGTCTCTGACTTGTTGTCTCTGACCTGCTGTCTCTGACCTGCTGTCTCTGGCCTGCTGTCTCTGATCTGTTGTCTCTGACCTGTTGTCTCTGACCTGTTGTCTCTGACCTGCTGTATCTGACCTGCTGTCTCTGACCTGTTGTCTCTGACCTGCTGTCTCTGACCTCTGACCTGCTGTATCTGACCTGTTGTCTCTGACCTGTTGTCTCTGGCCGACTGTCTCTGGCCTGCTGTCTCGGACCTCTGACCTGCTGTATCTGACCTGTTGTCTCTGACCTGTTGTCTCTGGCCGACTGTCTCTGGCCTGCTGTCTCAGACCTCTGGCCTGCTGTATCTGACCTGTTGTCTCTGACTTGTTGTCTCTGACCTGCTGTCTCTAACCTGTTGTCTCTGACCGACTGTCTCTGACAGTTGTCTGTTGTCTCTCCGTCTCAATGCGAAGCCTTTACATGAGTAAAGACTCTACCCACCGCTGGTCAGAACCAGAAGGTTTGATAGCACTTTCTATGTCTATAAACACATTCTAATGTGTTTATAATGCATTATTAACACATATTATTAATGCATTATAATGTGATGACATGTTGATCTAACTGATTTACATAAAGTAAAAAATATTTGTTACGTTTTGTGTGTTGTCCTTGCATAGATTTAATCATAATTTTTAACTTTACTACAATATATATGCATTATAAAACAAGGTTTCTTTAGGTCCTTAAAAGTCTTAAATTCAATTGTCTGAAATTTAGAACTAAAAAGCTCAAAATTTGTCTCGAATACGATTGTATCTTGTCTTAAACTTATTTATCTACTGTAGTTTTAGCTGAAAATAATCAAGAGGGTAATAAGAGGGTTTGTTAAAGCGTTTTTAGTTTTTTTTTCTGCAGGTTTTCTTATTAAGCCTCAGATTCTGCGATGGAGAATACGATTACGTGGTATGAAGCCGTTAAAATTACTTAGTGACATTATGAATTCAAATGTGAAATACATCGATCCGCAGAGTCTTCATGTGTTCTTGAAAAGTTTTAAATTAAAAATATGAAATGTATTAAAACTATGAGCAGCAGAAGTATTATAATACTTTACATAAAATGCTTATATATATATATATATATATATATAATGGTTTATGATTATTGTTAGGAATAATGAATATTAATGAGTGCTTGTAACTATAATTAGTTATAAACAGATTGTAACGCATTATAAGTAGTGCATTGTGGATATGGGCATCACAGAAAGTGCTCTGGGAAGTTTTTACATCAGCAGCATGTGTGTTCGGTGCTAACAAGCTAACGAGCTTTCGAGCTAACGTGCTAGTGAGAGAACAAGCTAACGGCGAGCTCACCTGATCGATCATGTCGCGAGCCTCCTCCACCTCTCTGTCCTGCGACTCTGTCTCGATGGTGTAGGTCCCGGCATCACTCAGGCTGTCGTCCTCCTCGCTCCTCATCATCCTCTGGGAAGCTTTGGGGTCTCCTGCACGGACACAGAGGGGCAGCATGGGGGACATGGGAGGCCCAGAGGAGTGGACCGGAGAGGGTACTGAGCAGTTTGCGGGAGGCTGTACGGGGGAAGTCGGGTGGGCGACAGAGGAAGGTGCTGAAGGTTCTTGGGGGGAGGGGATTCTTGCATGAGGAGGCGTCACCATCACCGGCGGTGCAGACATCGGGGGGGGGGGACATCTTGTCCCTCGTAGGGGAGGAATCCTTCAGGAACTCGGCAGCGAACTCCTGGGCGAGCTTGGACTTCTTCCCGATGCTACCGAAGGGCCTGACAGTTAGACCCGAGGAGGGGCGAGAGGAGGTCGCCGCCTCCCCCTCCGTCTTCTCCCTCTTCAGAGAGCTGGACCTCTGGGGTCCGCCGTGGCTCTGACCCTTCAGGGGAACCGTCACCTGCTGGGTGGGGGGGATGTGGCCGTGTACAGACGCTGGCCTCTCGCCGCCTTTCCGCCGCTCCAGCTTGGCCTTCAGGGCGGAGTACGAGTCAGCGTGGGTGGGGTTGTGCGTGAAGGATTGGGAACGCTTTTTACGCGGATTGTCGTCGAAGAACTCGATGATGAAGGCCTGCTGGGGGAGGTGCTCGGGGGGCCCCTGCTTGTGTGATTCTGCGGTGGGCGACTGAGGCTGAGGAGGACTCTGGGACAGGGGCCGCTCAGGGGCCACAGGGCCGGGGGGAGAGTACTGCAGTGCCTGGTGGAGCGTCTGTTCTGGAGCCGGCGGCTCGCAATGGGGAGACGTACCTGACGCCTCCGACTGATCCGATTGGACGGAGTGGGACTTACTCCTCCTCCCTTTGAGCACCGGGTCCTCGGAGTCACTCTGGGTCCCGTCCTCGTGATGGTGACCTGACAACAAGAAAACATCAATCATCCATTAACCCTCTGAACCCCAAGACCAGCTGGGGGTTTGAAAAGCATTATTTCTTTTAAAAATCACTAAAATTATTCCATTTATAACAGCCAGAAACTGTAATAGCTAAAATAATAATATAATAGTATATAATACATAGAATAATATATAATAGTATATATTATAGATATTAGATAAAATATATAATAATTTCACATAACAAACAGCAGCTGAGACCTTTGAGGGTCTTCATGTTGATGGCCAGGTCGCTCTTGGTGCTGTAAACGTCTTCACACGTTGGACGTCTTCTCATCATGCTGACATCACTGTGGACCAGCCAATCAGCCACCTTGCTCTCTGCTGACATCACGTCTGTGGGCGTGGTTGTGGCGGCGGTGCTGGGCGGGGCCTGCTGCTTCCTCTGGCGGGTAGAGAACTTGGTGACGTGGTCTTTGATCTTCATCCTGCCGGGCATGCAGTCGTCAAATTCGATGGTGAAAGAGGCGTGGCTCTGAACCACGGGCGGGGTCGGGGTCGGTGGGGACGGCGACGTCGGGGGCGTGTCTGTGTCCTTGGTGGGGATCTCATGAAGCTCCGCCCCCAAGGTTTTGGGGTGCTGGAAGTCCTTTGTGGGGATCTCGAAGTAGCTCGGCTCACGGTGGAACGGAGGGAAGGAGGTCTTCGGCTGGGAGTCCGACAAAGATCCAGAAAAGTCCGGATCCACAGAGGAAGCATCTCTCTGGACTTCTGACAACAAATAACAACTATAATAACTATAATAATAATACTAATAATGATAATTATTAAAATAATAATAATAATAATAATAATAATAATAATGATAACTATATTAATGTGTATATATAAATATATAAATGTAAATGTATATAAATGTAATATATACATATATGTATATATGTATTATGTTTTCACCTGTATGTGGTTCATCGGTCTCAACTTTACTCCCTAAATCCTCCTCCCCCCACCAGGAGGGCTGACCGTACAGAGGAGTGGGCCGACACATTGGAGCCTCTGTAACACACACACACACATCTTCTGAATAATCTTGATTTTCAGTTTATTTTTTATTCTTTGTGTCTTTTCCTGATTTATTTATTTGTAATAAATTATATTTATATATATTACTGACTTTTATAACAATGACATGTTTCAGGTCACTTTATATATAATATTATTCTCAGTACTATAGTGTACCTTGTGTACTCTGTGTTGTTGGTTGTTAGTAGTACTATATGTAGTATTATTCTCAGTACTATAGTGTACCTTGTGTACTCTGTGTTGTTGGTTGTTAGTAGTACTATATGTAGTATTATTCTCAGTACTATAGTGTACCTTGTGTACTCAGTGTTGTTGGTTGTTAGTACTATATGTAGTATTATTCTCAGTACTATAGTGTACCTTGTGTACTCAGTGTTGTTAGTTGTTAGTACTATATGTAGTATTATTCTCAGTACTATAGTGTACCTTGTGTACTCTGTGTTGTTGGTTGTTAGTACTATATGTAGTATTATTCTCAGTACTATAGTGTACCTTGTGTACTGTGTTGTTGGTTGTTAGTACTATATGTAATATTATTCTCAGTACTATAGTGTACCTTGTGTACTCTGTGTTGTTGGTTGTTAGTACTATATGTAGTAGTAGTATTCTCAGTACTATAGCGTACCTTGTGTACTCTGTGTTGTTGGTTGTTAGTACTATATGTAGTATTATTCTCAGTACTATAGTGTACCTTCTGTACTCTGTGTTGTTGGTTGTTAGTACTATATGTAGTATTATTCTCAGTACTATAGCGTACCTTGTGTACTCTGTGTTGTTGGTTGTTAGTACTATATGTAGTATTATTCTCAGTACTATAGCGTACCTTGTGTACTCTTTGTACTCTGTGTTTTCTCGGCTCTCGCTCGGTCCTCCAGCTCCATCTTCTTCTTCTCTGAAGCCTTCAGACTGATCTGCAGCTGACTGCTGTACTTCTCATGCTGAAACAACAAGAGGCCCCATCACAACATGACACACACACTGACACACTGACACACACACACACACACACACACACACACACACACACACACTGACACACACACACTGACACACACACACACACACACACACACACTGACCTTCAGAGCCTCCTCTGGGACTTTGTGTTGACTTTTCTCCAAAACGTAGACGTGAGAATGTGAAGCGGAGGTTAAGAAACACACTGAGGTCATTAAACAGTAACACCCACACACACACACACACACACACTGAAGGATATCGTATCCGAAGCGGATGATGTCGGACAGTTTGAGGGTGATGTAGGTCTGATCAGGAATCCTCAGGTCGTTTACAAACGTCTGAATCAAACAACAAGAAATTGTCACTTTTATTACATATATTATTATTGTTAATATTATTAATATTATTACATTTATTATTATTATATATTCAAATTATTACATTTATTATTATATATTATTATTATTATATATTCATATCATTACATTTATATTATTATTATTATTATTATTATTATTATTATTATTATTATATATTCATATTATTACATTTATTATTAAGATTATTATTTATACAGTAACTCCAACATGTGAGAGCTATCTTAAAGTGAAACCCAAACTTCTTTAAACATGGATGA
>NW_021166812.1:157500-197500 GCF_900634415.1 Cottoperca gobio | reverse complement strand
TAACTGCTACAGGTACAACACATTTCATTTAGTAACTATAATCATAATAATCATCAACAAATCAACTCAAACAAAACGTCCTGAACGTCGTCACACCTTGCTCAGGTAAACTGTCCCCATCATCAGCCAATCAGACGAGTCCTCCTCAGTTCACCTGCAGATCAACCACAGAAGAAGAAATCAACAGGTAGTTGTGCCCCGAGTTCAGCCTCTCAGGCTCTCCATCAGTAATGAACTCACCTCAGTGCGACACACATCTTCTGTGAGCTTTATGTTTGACATCTGCTCCTGCAGATAAAACACACTTTATTAGCACAGGAACAGAGCTTTTATTGTGAAATCTCAACTTCCACACACTGAACCTCTGAAGCTTTGAATCAACTTCAGATCAGTATGAAGGTACCGTCAGTGTTTATTAGATCCCACACTGTAAATAAAATAATAAATTGTGACATAATGTTCAGTTCGCATAGATTCAGCTGGACGATGAATGGCTATAACAGTTTCTGTTATAAAGTACATAACTCAGCAAAATGATCGACAATGAGAAGAAATCCTCTGCAGGTTTACGTCCTTCCATTAAAGGGACATTGTGTAGGATTTGGCTGATTATACACGAATTATGAATATTGTATTCTGCTAATAAATCCCCCTAAAGACTCCACACCTTTAACGTAAGACCTAAAGACTTCACACCTTTAACGTACGATCTAAAGACTCCACACCTTTAACGTACGATCTAAAGACTCCACACCTTTAACGTACGATCTAAAGACTCCACACCTTTAACGTACGATCTAAAGACTCCACACCTTTAACGTAAGACCTAAAGACTCCACACCTTTAACGTACGACCTAAAGACTCCACACCTTTAACGTACGATCTAAAGACTCCACACCTTTAACGTACGATCTAAAGACTCCACACCTTTAACGTAAGACCTAAAGACTCCACACCTTTAACGTACGATCTAAAGACTCCACACCTTTAACGTAAGACCTAAAGACTCCACACCTTTAACGTACGACCTAAAGACTCCACACCTTTAACGTACGACCTAAAGACTCCACACCTTTAACGTACGATCTAAAGACTCCACACCTTTAACGTAAGACCTAAAGACTCCACACCTTTAACGTACGATCTAAAGACTCCACACCTTTAACGTAAGACCTAAAGACTCCACACCTTTAACGTACGACCTAAAGACTCCACACCTTTAACGTACGACCTAAAGACTCCACACCTTTAACGTACGATCTAAAGACTCCACACCTTTAACGTACGACCTAAAGACTTCACACCTTTAACGTAAGACCTAAAGACTCCACACCTTTAACGTAAGACCTAAAGACTCCACACCTTTAACGTACGACCTAAAGACTCCACACCTTTAACGTAAGACCTAAATACTCCACACCTTTAACGTAAGACCTAAAGACTCCACACCTTTAACGTACGACCTAAAGACTCCACACCTTTAACGTACGATCTAAAGACTCGTATTAGCACAACGGATCACATATATTGATCTTAGTCTTACTATTACTGAACAACTTTATCACAGATGTGTTCATGTTAATAAAGATGCTCCACATTTTTCTTCCCTCCACCGTTCACGCTACCTGCTGGACTGGTCCTGGACTTCTCCGCTGGTTCGTCTGGATCAGAATCTGAATCCTCGTTGTGTTCGGTTGTTCTCGCTTCTTCAAACTCAGACTCTTTGTGTTCTGCGGACTCCTCTGGTCTGAGCTGGACCTCCTCCTCTCCTGCAGAACCTCTGTCTCTGGTCTCTAGGTCCACAGAGTCCGCCTTGGAGTCCTCGAGTCTGGTCCGGATCTGGACGCGCTCAGTGTCTGCAGCAGCAGTAGAAGAGGAGGGTTCAGCTGAGCCTGGTTCTGGTCTTGTTTCAGCCGGTGGATCTGAAGGGATCTGAACTGCCTCTAGTGGTTCTGCAGGCTTCCCTGATTGGCTGGAAACGACCAAGGACGCCAGTATGAGCTCTGATCCTGCAGGATGCTCTGAGGACGACAACAGAAGCCTCAATTATAGTCGGCCGGTCAGAAAATATCGATACACTTGAGCCTCATTGTGTTTTGTGAGACTGTATTTATTCTCAAAAACACTATCAATTTGAAATTAAAAGTTAATAGTCTGTAAATACTTTATATAAATTTACACTTTTGTATTTACTTAACAGAGTCACTTCTTTTACTCAGATGTTACGCGTCCTATGATTTACAGCACTGTCCCCACCGTGGACTATGCTGCCCCGGGGGGCTCTGGTCCTCTTCAGGTGGTTTCCCTTCTTGATCTCAGTCAGCAGCTTGTCGATGATACAGCCTTCGTCCTGGCTGGACACATCCTTCCTGGACACGTCCTTCCTGGCTGGAGGACATTTTTATTTTTATGTCAGAAACATTTAGTCGTCAGGATGTTTTGTGTTCAGCGGGCTCTGATTGGCTGACAGCCTCAGAGGACTTGTACATATTACTTAGAACAGGTTTTAAATATCTTTCTTTCAGTCACATGACAGCGTACCTGCAGGGGTCAGAGGTCAGGCAGTTGTACTCACTGATCTTGTTGCTGTCTTTGTGTTTCCTGTCCTCCTCCTGCTGCTTCCTCCTCTCCTCCAGCTGCCTGCGACTCTCGTTCTCCTGACGCACAAAATCATTTGTTCATCATCATTTAAAGCAACGTTCTTCAACGTTTCAGGCCAAGGAGCCCTCAGCTGGAAGAGGGATGGAGCAGGGACCATATGAATGATATGTTGGAGTAATGTTACAGTAATGTGTATTTTCAGTCATATATTTGAACTCTGAGGACCCACCTCTTGAAGACCTGTGCTTTAAAGCCTTTTGAATTCACACAGCTGTTGGTGTCCACATACTGACTTACAAAATACTTCAAACTGCTGCCGACTACGCTGCTCTCTGATTGGCTGCTGACCTTGACGGCTCTGAGGAACAGGCCTCTGAAGGTCTTGATGGTGCTGAGCAGTTCGTCGATGGAGAAGCTGCTGCTGTCCTCACACAGGTAGACGGACAGATCCATCCTGCGGTCCTCCAATGAGGACAACAGCTGCCGCAGCTGCTCACACACCTGCAGGCTCTCCTGAAACACACCACAGAGGGAGAGAGGTAAAACGGAGGCTCCTCCAGGGGGCGCAGTCTGCTCTGCAGTACCTGTATGGCAGACAGGTACTGCTCCTTCAGGTCCTCGGAAGAAGACGAAACCTTCCTCTCTGAGTCTTTCAGGCGTTTGATCAGAGTGTTGCTTTCAGACTGAATGGACTCCAGATTCAACCTGCAGACACGAACAGACTCATCAGGACACTTTCTCCGCGTTTCCTGATATCTAAAGTAGGACTGCACAATATATCCAGGCTCGACCTCCCAATGTGCAGCAGTCACATCGTCGCACAATGTGAGGTCAAGTAAATCAACTCAAACACGTCAGGCTTCAACTCTGTTACTGCTTCAACCACAAGGAGAATATTTTCCAGACTCCGTCCAAGATCATCATTCACTCTGATTTAAGGAGAGCCGTCGAGCACAACCTGAAAATGAGTCGTTTTACCCAGCAGCCTTTTCACAGATCTCCAAATCAT
Organism: Cottoperca gobio; assembly: GCF_900634415.1. NCBI lineage: Eukaryota > Metazoa > Chordata > Actinopteri > Perciformes > Bovichtidae > Cottoperca > Cottoperca gobio. Next base: position 193,889 of record NW_021166812.1, on the reverse strand, counting down.
CCGGCAGGTTCAGCAGGTCCGGATGGTTCTGCTCTGCCTCCTGGGCATCACACAAACAACAGCAGCAGCTGAGTTATCGGTGTGTTGGGTGTGATCGGTGTGTTGGGTGTGATCAGTACGGTGTGTTACCTCCAGGATGTGGTGCAGCAGGGTGATTCTGGACTTGTTGGCTTTAGTTTCTGTCAGTTTGAGCAGAGTACTGATCTTAAAACCTTCAGCGTTCCCCGTGTGAGTCCCCTGATCGGATAACATCACAGGATACATCAGATTACATAAGAGGGTGAGGAACATGGAAAAACTAAACGAGGAAGATTAAGATGGAAATGTTCCTTTTTGTTTCCCCTGTGCCTCACCATAATACCGTTTATTTATTTAAAGATTTCAGCTGACATCAAACACTCAGACTTATAAATATATAAATAGAATCAACATGGCATTATGTGACACCAGCAACACAAAACTACACGTATGTATTTCTGACAAAATCTTTAGAAATGTGCGTATAAATATTCTTACATAGTTGAGAAAGTTTCCAACCCTCAGGATGAGTTTACAGAAGCTGGGCAGGCGAGAGCTCTCCTTCACACCTGAACGTACAAGTGTGTTAGTGTGTGTCAGTGTGTGTGTCAGTGTGTGTGTTAGTGTGTGTGTTAGTGTGTGTGTTAGTGTGTGTCAGTGTGTGTCAGTGTGTGTGTTAGTGTGTGTGTTAGTGTGTGTGTTAGTGTGTGTCAGTATGTGTGTTAGTGTGTGTCAGTGTGTGTGTTAGTGTGTGTCAGTGTGTGTCTCAGTGTGTGTTGTAGTGTGTGTGTTAGTGTGTGTGTTAGTGTGTGTGTTAGTGTGTGTCAGTATGTGTGTTAGTGTGTGTCAGTGTGTGTGTCAGTGTGTGTCAGCGTGTGTCAGTGTGTGTCAGTGTGTGTCAGTGTGTGTCAGTGCGTATCAGTATGTGTGTCAGCGTGTGTCAGTGTGTGTGTCAGTGTGTGTGTCAGCGTGTGTGTCAGCGTGTGTTAGCGTGCATGTCAGCGTGTGTCAGTGTGTGTGTCAGCATGTGTCAGCGTGTGTTAGCGTGTGTCAATGTGTGTGTCAGTGCGTATCAGTGTGTGTATCAGTGCGTGTCAATGTGTGTCAGTGTGTGTCAGTATGTGTCAGTGTGTGTCAGTGCGTATCAGTGTGTATCAGTGTGTGTTAGTGTGTGTGTTAGTGTGTGTCAGCGTGTGTCAGCGTGTGTGTCAGTGTGTATCAGTGTGTGTATCAGTGCGTGTCAATGTGTGTCAGTGTGTGTGTCAGTGCGTATCAGTGTGTGTGTCAGTGTGTGTCAGTATGTGTGTCAGTGTGTGTCAGTGCGTATCAGTGTGTGTTAGCGTGTGTGTTAGTGTGTGTCAGTGCGTATCAGTGTGTGTTAGCGTGTGTGTTAGTGTGTGTCAGTGTGTGTTAGTGTGTGTCAGTGTGTGTCAGTGTGTGTTAATGTGTGTCAGTGTGTGTTAGTGTGTGTCAGTGTGTGTTAGCGTGTGTGTTAGTGTGTGTCAGTGTGCGTCAGTGTGTATCAGTATGTATTCAGTGTGTCAGTGTGTATATCAGCGTGTGTTAGTGTCTGTCAGTGTATACACACTCTGGCAGGCTCGGACCAACAGCTCAGTTTCAGGCATCAGAGTCTGCAACACACAGCTGCTCTCCTCACACAGCAACATGCACTCTATCCTCAGAGAGTAACTACACACACACACACACACACACGCACACACACACACACACACACATACACACACAGACTAAATTATTAAATAATTGTCTGTTAGCTTAGCATAAGCAGATATTTCCCTCTCATTATGAATACAGTGGTTCCGGGTGTGTCTGTCCTCGTACCTGGGAACATCCAGCAGCTGCAGGTAAAACTGATCCACCGACGCCAACTTGTCCTTGTCAGCCTGGTAAGACTTCAGGTTCTCTACCTGAGAAAGAACAGGTGAGGGTCAGATGTGGAATAGATGAAGGACAGGTGTTGGAAAGGTGAGGGTCAGATGAAGGACAGGTGAGGGTCAGATGAAGGACAGATGTGGAATAGATGAAGGAGAGGTGTTGGAAAGGTGTGGGACAGATGAAGGACAGATGAGAGACAGATGTGGAATGGATGAAGGACAGGTGTTGGAAAGGTGTGGGACAGATGAAGGACAGGTGAGGGTCAGATGTGGAATAGATGAAGGACAGATGTTGAACAGATGAGAGACAGGGGTTGGACAGGTGTGGGACAGATGAAAGACAGGTGTTGGACAGATGAAGGACAGGTGTGGGACAGGTGTTGAAGAGATGATAGGCAGATGAAGGACAGGTGAGAGTCAGATGAAGGACAGATGTGGAATAGATGAAGGACAGGTGTTGGAAAGGTGTGGGACAGATGAGGGACAGATGTGGAATAGATGAAGGCCAGGTGTTGGAAAGGTGTGGGACAGATGAAGGACAGGTGAGGGACAGATGTGGAATAGATGAAGGACAGGTGAGGGACAGGTGTGGGACAGATGTGGAATAGATGAAGGACAGGTGAAAGAGAGGTGTGGGACAGATGAAGGACAGGTGTGGGACAGGTGTTGAACAGATAAGAGACAGATGAAGGACAAGTGTGGGACAGATGAAGGACAGGTGCTTTAGTTTCACTGTGACCTCTGACCTCATGTTTCTTTGGCAGCAGTTTGATCAGCTGTTTCAGGACCTCCACGTCAAACCTAGACCTGTCTCCTCTCCGGATCAGAAGCACAAAGTCCTCATGGGAACTGCAGGAGAGACGGGCAGGAAACAGGTGAGACAGGAGGGGACGTGTGAGGACCTAGTCAGGTAAGTACAGGACAAGTAGGACAAATAAACGGGACGGTGCAGCACAGGTGATACAGTTGAGAGGAGGGCAGGTGAGGCAGGTAAAGGACAGGTGATACAGGTGAAATGTGACAGACAGGTAGAACTCGAGGGACAGGTGAAAGACAGGTGAAGGGCAGCTGAAGCAGCTCACCTGCCCTTCACTTGTTTGAGTTATGACCTGACTGCAGAGATCTGTTTCTGAAGAATCATTGGTCACCATTTGAACTGCTTCAGGAAGATGTTGAGGTTCAGGCTCTTCTTGGCATCGATGAAGGAAATCTGTAGACGAACAGATGAGGACAAAAAGATGGGCTGGACATTAATGTGTCCAGAACACGTTTCTACACTCAGCTGGGATGTAAACAGAGAAAGTGTTGTACCTCTTTGGGCTCAGTCTTGGCTTTGGTTCTGGTCTTGGTCTCAGTTGGAGGAAAACTGAAGAGCTGCTCGATGCTGCAGTAATCTGGTTCCACCGAATCCAAAGACGCCGACATCCACAAGGACTGATGAGCTACAGAGAGAGATTACAACACAAATAAATAAACCGAAAAGATGTGCGTAAACGTGCCCTGAAGCATTGATAAGAATATCAACTTTTGACTTGTGCAAAGTGGTTCTGCCTGCTAGGAAGCGTCTAATCTGCCGGATATATAACAGAAGAAGCACCTTTCGATCACAGAATCTTTTAACAACAAAAAGGTTTCATCAGCCATGGACTAGTCCATGGGTGTCAAACTCTGGGTGTCAAATTTGGCCCGCCGTGTACTTTCATTTGGCCCTTGAGGCAATATCAAATTAACATTAGAGCTGGCCCGCCGGTATTATACAGCGGCGATGCCGCTGTAACACCGCATTCACCGCTAATACTACAAATGCCATAATGCTCTGCTGTTGTTTTGGCGCGCCAGCCATGCTCTCTCCTCTGTGTCAGTAGCGATCCGTGTTCTTGCGCAACGCTTCTGCTGAAAGCCGGCCGGCTCACCCCGCCTCCCCGTGCCTCTCTCCCAGACGTGCTGCGGCCTCATTCTACAACTGTCAGTGTCACTGTGTTACCCCTACCAAAAATGGCGAAAAGGAAAGCAGAAAACAGAACTTTTCTGGACAGGTGGGAGACAGAATATCTGTTTATATATGTAAAAGACAGACCTGTTTGTCTCGTTTGTGGAGCCAACGTGTCGGTAACTAAGGAGTACAACATTAGGCGACACTATGAAACGAAAGGACAAGTACAAGGACCTGGACACGACTCAAAGGAGCCAGAAAGTAGAGGAGATGAAAAGAGGTTTGGTTTCACAACAGAATATGTTCAAAAAAGTCACAGCACAAAATGAGGCTGCTGTAAAGGCAAGTTATATCGTGGCAGAAGAAATCGCCAAATCAACCCGACCCTTTAATGAGGGAGAGTTTGTTAAAAAGTGCATGCTGAAAGTTTGTGACCAAGTGTGCCCAGAGAAAAAGCAGGCCTTTTCAAACGTAAGCCTGAGCAGGAACACAATAGCTGAGCGCACATGTGATCTTGCCACCAATCTGCATGACCAGCTGATGGAAAAGGGAAAAGATTTCGTTTCTCTTTCCCTTGCTGTGGACGAGAGCACTGACGCGTCTGATACTGCGCAGCTGTCAGTCTTCATCCGCGGTGTCGACTCAAATCTGTGTGTTACGGAGGAGCTTTTGGGATCTAAATCCATGCATGGCACAACCACAGGGAAGGACATCTTTGAGGAGGTTTGCAAATGTGTAACTGAAATAAACCTGCCGTGGGATAAACTCGTGGGATTAACCACTGATGGTGCGCCAGCGATGAGTGGTAAAAAGAATGGACTGGTGGGCAGGATTTGTGAAAAGATGCGGGAAGAGAACTGTGCAGGTGAGCTATCTGTTTATCACTGCATCATACATCAAGAGTCACTGTGTGCTAAAGCCCTAAAGATGGAACATGTTATGACCACAGTAACACAAGTTGTTAACTTTATAAGAGCCAAAGGTCTGAATCACCGCCAGTTTAAGTCTTTTCTGGACGAGTTTGGTTCGGAACACACAGACGTGCCGTATCACACAGAGGTGAGATGGTTAAGCCGCGGAAAAGTACTGAACAGATTTTTCGAGCTGCGTGAAGAAATATGTCAGTTTCTGCAAAGGGAAGGACACAGCAGAGCTCTGGGAGCAAAGGTTTCTGTGTGAGCTGGCCTTTCTGTGTGACATCTCAAGCCATCTTGATGCGCTGAACCTGCAGCTACAGGGGCGGGGCCGCATCATCACAGAGCTTTTAAAACTAAACTCTGCCTGTGGGAGAATCAGCTGCTGCAAGGAAACCTTGGCCATTTCCCCTGCTGCCAAACCATAACAACGCAGATCTCTACCGCTGTGTGCGCACAGTTTGCTGAAAAACTCAGTGTACTCGGCGCTGAGTATATCCGGCGATTTGGCGATTTTGATGGTCAGAAATGTAGATTTGAACTGCTTAGTAATCCCTTCGCAGTTGATGTGGAAAAAGCACCAACTAACCTCCAAATGGAGCTGATTGAACTCCAGTGTGATGACACGCTGAAGTCAAAGTATGATGCTGTTGGCGCCGCACAGTTTCCACAATTCATCCCTGACACAATGCCTCAGCTCCGCACCCAAGCTGCTCAATTGCTCTCCATGTTCGGCAGCACTTATCTATGTGAGCAACTTTTCTCCTCAATGAAGATGACGAAAACGTCTCACAGGATACGTCTGACTGATGAACACCTTCGTTCGATAATGAAGGTTGCCTCAGCTCAAAGCCTGAACCCCGACATTAATGAACTAGTATCCAAGAAAAGATGCCAGGTATCTGGCTTGGGCACATCAGATTAGATCAGTGTGTCGCAAACTGAGCAGTAAAAAGGCCTGAATGGTTGATTTATTCATTGTTATTTTGTTTTCAAATTTATTAGCCTGTGGAAAAAGTTAATGTTGATATTTACCTCAGAAGGCTGCAAATAGAAAAGAGGCATTCCATTTTTTATTTAATTTTTATTTAATATACCATTGATGTTTTTTCGTTCGTTTTTTGAAAGTTGATTTTGCACTATTAAGTTATATAAGCGTTGCTTGTTCCATATTTAGTGTTAAAGCAAATCAGTGTAGCAAACTGAGCAATAATTAACGTTTTATTCATGAACTTTCTCTTGCTACTTCAAGGCTTGAATGTTTGATTCATTCATTATTGTTATTTTATTTTCAAATGTATTATTAGCCTGTGGAAAAAGTTTATTTTGATATTTACCTCAGAAGGTTGCAAATAGAAAAGAGGCATTCAATTTTTATTAAAATTTTATTTGTTATGCCATTGATATTTTTTAATTATTATTATTATTTGAAACTCGATTTTGCATGTCACTATAAAGTTATATAAGCCTTGCTTGTTCAATATTCAATGCAAAACTTGTTTGGGTCCCTATTAAAAGGTTAATTTGTTCAACCTTGGCCCACGGCTTTGTTCAGTTTAAAATTTTGGCCCAGTCTGTATTTGAGTTTGACACCCCTGGACTAGTCCCTCCCCCAACAGTACTCGCGGGGTCTTACCCATTTCCATTGTGCAAAAACAAAAAACACAGCGGCAATAACATCTAAACAGAGTATGACCATGGAAATACATTTAAATTAATTGCATAAGTAAAGTGCACAGTGACCACACATGTTGACTACATGACCAACCTCTCTACAAATCCTCTTCAACAGCACAAACCACTTCTTCATAACATCCACTAAACTACATCCTCCTCTGGCCTGAATTCAGAAGTAAAATGGTTCTGGGGGTGAAGGAGTGCTTGTTACTCTAATTAGGGAGAAATCTGAACCGGATCGGGCCGGTTTTTTATTCTAACTGACCTATTATCCTGATTATTCGTAATATTAGGGTCCATGTGGACACACCTACTGACCCATGTGTGAAGACCAGAATCCTGGATCGGACCCAGTCCTTACAGGACAGACTATATGAAGGTAAAAACATGTTACAACCTCACAACACTCACCTGTCACCGCTCTGGAGGAGAGTTTCTGCCAGTTCAACTTCTTCATACGGAGGGTGGGACAGGGGGTAGGGCTGTAAAATGCCTTGCACAGACCCTGACCTGCCTGGGCTGCAATGACACCTAGAGGTGCTCCCATACCAGGTAAGGGTGGAGGAGGGGGAGGAGCTCCCATACCAGGTAAGGGTGGAGGAGCTCCCATACCAGGTAAGGGTGGTAGAGGGGGAGGAGCTCCCATACCAGGTAAGGGTGGTGGAGGGGGAGGAGCTCCCATACCAGGTAAGGGTGGAGGAGGGGGAGGAGCTCCCATACCAGGTAAGGGTGGTGGAGGGGGAGGAGCTCCCATACCAGGTAAGGGTGGAGGAGGGGGAGGAGCTCCCATACCAGGTAAGGGGGGAGGAGTGGGAGGAGCTCCCATACCAGGTAAGGGGGGAGGAGCTCCCATACCAGGTAAGGGTGGAGGAGGGGGAGGAGCTACCATACCAGGTAAGGGTGGTGGAGGGGGAGGAGCTCCCATACCAGGTAAGGGTGGTGGAGGGGGAGGAGCTTCCATACCAGGTAAGGGGGGAGGAGTGGGAGGAGCTCAAACCAGGTAAGGGTGGTGGAGGGGGAGGAGCTCCCATACCAGGTAAGGGTGGAGGAGGGGGAGGAGCTTCCATACCAGGTAAGGGGGGAGGAGTGGGAGGAGCAGGACTGTCTGGTAGTCGAGTTTGAACCGCCCTGTCGATGGTCCGGATCCTATGATTGGCTGAGCGGGACTGTCGGGGGAGGAGCCTCTCCAGCAGACAGTCGGCAGAATCTAAATCGGCTACAAACACACAGGCTGTACAGTGAGGACCTTTTGGCAAGCGAGGACATTTTAAAAAGTACAAGCCGTTTCTCACCAGTGTGATTCTAAATGTGCTGCAGGTTTACGCAATATCTGCATGCAAATTTTCTGCATGACAGCTCCGCACACCGGTCTGTTCCATTTTCATCAATGACCCATTGTTTCCTCCCAAATATTAATAGTAGTGCCAGACAGAGAACGTCTGAGGGGCTGATGTACACACACTAATCCCACCCCAAAGCTGACGCTAGCTGTTGTGGCTAGTCCCGTTCGTTAGCAACATATAACGTTAGCAAGTGCAAATCAGCTACATTAGCATCTTCATCATATCCCATCTTCAGACTTATGTTTGGTTGTCGAGGTCGGTTTCGCTGTTTGTCCGACATTATTGGGTGTTGAGAAGGAGACGGCCCATTATTCTGAAGCACAAAGAGTCTGAAAACATCCTAAACACTGATCTGTTGTAAGAGTGGTCAGACTTACAGTCCTGGGACAGCAGTGTTGCTCTGTCAGCCAACAGCTCCAGAGCTAACCAGACCTCAGATCTGTCCGAATGCACCAACAGCAGGGCCTGAAGAATGGACAGCAGCTGGACAGAAGACGGACTGCTGGACACCTGGAAGAGAGGGAGGGGGGCCGGGGTAGGGGGTAGTCAGGGCAAGAGACGGGGGTGCAATCTTTACAAAATGAGGTTTTTGCATCAAATAAGGTGAAGGTGTGTGTGGGGGGGATGTTTTTATTTTATTTGAAGTGTTGAAGGTGGAGCTGCTGAGGATGATGGTGTGAATCGTTTTTTGCAGGTGGAGGTGGACGTTACCTTCGTGAAGAGCGAGGTGAAGACCTGGTGGTGGCAGCTCATGTCGATGCCTCCGTACAGTCTCTGCATCTCCTCCTCATCCTTCGTCAGAGAGTCCTCGAACGCATCACACTGGATGTTCAGGTCCTCGTCCTCCGTATCCCTGGAGACAGACAGACAGACAGGCAGACAGAGAGACAGACAGAGAGACAGACAGACAGAGAGAGAGACAGCCAGACAGACAGAGACAGACAGGCAGAGAGACAGACAGACAGGCAGAGAGACAGAGAGACAGACAGGCAGTCAGACAGACAGAGAGACAGGCAGTCAGACAGACAGGCAGGCAGAGAGACAGACAGACAGACAGACAGGCAGAGAGACAGACAGGCAGGCAGAGAGACAGACAGACAGGCAGTCAGACAGACAGAGAGACAGACAGGCAGAGAGACAGACAGACAGGCAGGCAGACAGACAGGCAGGCAGAGAGACAGACAGATAGACAGGCAGAGAGACAGACAGGCAGAGAGACAGACAGACAGGCAGAGAGACAGACAGGCAGACAGACAGGCAGACAGAGACAGACAGGCAGGCAGAGAGACAGGCAGAGACAGAGTCAGACAGAGAGACATGTTGATTATTAGAGATTGTATTAGTTGTACACACTACAGGTGAACAGAGTCATACATGTTGTACACACTACAGGTGAACAGTCATACATGTTGTACACACTACAGGTGAACAGTCATACATGTTGTACACACTACAGGTGAACAGAGTCATACATGTTGTACACACTACAGGTGAACAGAGTCATACATGTTGTACACACTACAGGTGAACAGAGTCATACATGTTGTACACACTACAGGTGAACAGAGTCATACATGTTGTACACACTACAGGTGAACAGAGTCATACATGTTGTACACACTACAGGTGAACAGGGTCATACATGTTGTACACACTACAGGTGAACAGAGTCATACATGTTGTACACACTACAGGTGAACAGGGTCAAACATGTAACTAACAGATATCATGAAGCTTCCCCACTTCATGACTTCATGACACATCAACACAAGTTTATATTACAAGTGTTTAATATGTACATGAGGAGTTATGTAATGTAGCTGTTGTGAGTTTAAATCTACACACATAAAGTTAGAAACACAAACTCTGATGTTCTCATGTTTCCTCTCGTCTGAAGAACACGAGTTTGTGTAAAAATCTCAAAATTGAGCCGATTACGTCACATTAATAGAAATATGATGAGTACCTGAGTCTGGGCAAGACATCCAGCAGCTGCAGTCCTGTAAAGAAATGTTTGTGGTGACAACATCTGATTCTGACAGAACCCTTCACACGTCCTCTATGTTTTTCATTTAAAGTACTTACAAACACTTCCTCTTCTTCTGAGTATTAATGTTATTATCACCAGTATTATGGTCAGAATCTTTCACACAATTCTGTTATCATTATTCCAGGAGCATGTTGAAGGATTCCTCGTACCGATGAACTCCTGACGCAGTCGCCCCCTCTTCCTCAGGTCTTCTTGTCCCAACACGAGGACGTTGACGACGCTCATCAGCGTCACCAAGTACGGGACGTTATTGATGGCGTGAAACTCGTTCATGATCACGCTGAAGCGATACTGCTGCTTCTTCAGACTCTGAACACAAACACAGGACGTCAGCTTGTTTACATTCACGTACAACTTTAGAACTTAAAAAAAGGTTCTGATATAAAATGCAACTTCTCGGGTTTCTTCTGTTTTCATTTCTTATACTAGTAACACACTAAGATGCTGAACACGGTAAAGACAATTTAACTTTGAATAAAGCTTTCAACTTCTCAAGACGTTTATTCAGAAAAAGTAAAACGGACATCAGGAGCTGAGTGCACCGGCTGGCCCTAAAAAAGTAGGTCTCAACTCTTACGCCGGCCTCAGCCTCGTCCCACTGTGTGAATCTGCACGAGCGCAGGTTCAGGCCCGACTGGCCGCGGTTGTAGCTGCGCCCGGTGTTCTGATGCGGACCGATAATTGTTGCTGACCAACACTCTCACGCACTCTACTTTCTCTTTCAAATAATCTATGGACGCTATGAATATAAAACACAAACCAAAAGTAAATAAATGTAAATACATTTCACTGATATTATATACTTGATATACTGTTGCACTGCCAGTTCTGAGCGGGCCAGAAACTACTGCTTGCTGGGTTCTTCACAATCGTTCATCCCATCGACTTCACATTGGAGACTTCACTCTCTCGTGTCCCCAACAAAACACCGCCAAGCGTGAAGTCGAGCCATCGCCACACGTTGGTGGTGTAACAAAAACACATTCTACTTTACAATAACGCTCCAATGGTTGACTTGAGTCATTTCTTTGTGGTTGCCAACAATTCCTCCTCCAATATCAATCTTTGAATTTCACTTTAGTAACTCGGATAGCTTTAGCCTCTTTTATCAAGGCGTTGGTCCTGATATACCGAAGGCCCAGAATCTCTCTCCAGTTAAACACTTTGTTGGCGTCTTCGTGTACGCGACCCTTCTTCTTCATCACCCTCGGAGGGTCGTTTTCTTTCGATTTCACACCAGCCATGAAACAAAATCAACACGGCAACTCACTCCCCGCAAAATTCTAAGCAATGATACTTTGGTAGAAATTAAACTCCAAATGACAGAAATCCTGAATAAATGAAACCTAAGCAATATGCATGGACAGATGCGAGTACAGGTATTCAGATTAGGGTGTACTGAGTTTTAAAATTACTAGCTGACTCTCGATGACCTGTAGTTACCTTGTAGTGCTCGAGGGCATCCAAGACCAGGGAGCATCCCTGAGGGTCAAACAAAGCGAAGGCTGCCAGCAGCTCAAACACCTGCATCTTTACCATGACGTTAGACGTGTCCAGAGCTGAGGGGACACACAGGTGGACAAAGAGAAAGGTCATGTGACTCCTAAACAACCAATAATAACACACAATATAAAAACACGAGTCAGGAGCGTTAATTCAACTGAAGAACCACAAAAAAGAGGGGGTATGGAAGGAAAGAAGGACCAATGGAAGGAAGGACTAATGGAACTAATGGAAGGAGGGAAGGACTAATGGAAGGAAGCACTAATGGAAGGAAGGCGTAAAGCGGAGGCGGTGAGCTGATAAACCCACCATGGGTCAGTGTCCTGACGTAGCTCTGGTTGTCCAGGATGAAGTGCAGTCCTTCGGATGAGTTCATGACAGCTCGGACACAAGCGACGCAGGTCAGCTGCAGCAGAGCATCAGCAATGCGAGCGCAGCTGCGACCGGATAGACGCTCCAACGCCTCCATTAGCAGATCCAGACCACGCAGCTCCAGGAATTGCACCATCCAGGTCTGATTGCTGGCCTCCAACCGTCGCCGCAAACCAGAGTAGTTGACCACTGTGGGGACCTGAAGGGGTCAAGGACAAGTCAGAGACAGGAGCTCCAGTTCAGTTTATACTGTGTGAAACTGTCCAGCAAGTGGAACTGTTTACCTGCAGCAGTCTGATGCAGAGTTCAGGGTCGGCGTTCTCCAGATTCGCTTCCAGTGTGGCGTCGGGGTCGAAGGCGGGAGTTCCTGTCACAACTTCTTTCACCGCCCTCCAATTGGTTTTGGCTGCCATGATGACGAGAAGCTACAGACAGACGGAAGGTTTTTATTGATCTTAAAACGTCCACTCAGCGAATTCTGGAATGTCCCTGTTATTTGTATCAACTACTAAATACACCACTACAAATATTACAGTATTACAGTGAAAGTACTAATACTACACAGTAAAAATACTGCTACAGTAAAAGTATTAATACTACACAGTAAAAATACACACTATTTTTACTTTTACTGTAACCCAGTACTTCTACACGGTGGTATCAGTACTTTTACTGTAACTCAGTACTTCTACACGGTGGTATCAGTACTTTTACTGTAACCCAGTACTTCTACATGGTGGTATCAGTACTTTTACTGTAACCCAGTACTTTTACACGGTGGTATCAGTATTTTTACTGTAACCCAGTACTTCTACACGGTGGTATCAGTACTTTTACTGTAACCCAGTACTTTTACACGGTGGTATCAGTACTTTTACTGTAACCCAGTACTTCTACACGGTTGTGTCAGTACTTTTACTGTAACCCAGTACTTCTACACGGTTGTGTCAGTACTTTTACTGTAACCCAGTACTTCTACACGGTGGTATCAGTATTTTTACTGTAACACAGTACTTCTACACGGTGGTATCAGTACTTTTACTGTAACTCAGTACTTCTACACGGTGGTATCAGTACTTTTACTGTAACCCAGTACTTCTACACAGTGGTATCAGTACTTTTACTGTAACCCAGTACTTCTACATGGTGGTATCAGTACTTTTACTGTAACCCAGTACTTTTACACGGTGGTATCAGTATTTTTACTGTAACCCAGTACTTCTACACGGTGGTATCAGTACTTTTACTGTAACCCAGTACTTCTACACGGTGGTATCAGTATTTTTACTGTAACCCAGTACTTCTACACAGTGGTATCAGTACTTTTACTGTAACTCAGTACTTCTACACGGTGGTATGAGTACTTTTACTGTAACACAGTACTTCTACACGGTCGTGTCAGTACTTTTACTGTAACCCAGTACTTCTACACGGTCGTGTCAGTACTTTTACTGTAACCCAGTACTTCTACACGGTGGTATGAGTACTTTTACTGTAACACAGTACTTCTACACGGTCGTGTCAGTACTTTTACTGTAACCCAGTACTTCTACACGGTCGTGTCAGTACTTTTACTGTAACCCAGTACTTCTACACGGTGGTATCAGTATTTTTACTGTAACCCAGTACTTCTACACGGTCGTGTCAGTACTTTTACTGTAACACAGTTCTTCTACACGTTGGTATCAGTACTTTTACTGTAACTCAGTACTTCTACACGGTGGTATGAGTACTTTTACTGTAACCCAGTACTTCTACATGGTCGTGTCAGTACTTTTACTGTAACCCAGTACTTTTACACGGTGGTATCAGTACTTTTACTGTAACCCAGTACTTCTACACGGTTGTGTCAGTACTTTTACTGTAACCCAGTACTTCTACACGGTGGTATCAGTATTTTTACTGTAACACAGTACTTCTACACGGTGGTATCAGTACTTTTACTGTAACTCAGTACTTCTACACGGTGGTATCAGTACTTTTACTGTAACCCAGTACTTCTACACAGTGGTATCAGTACTTTTACTGTAACCCAGTACTTCTACATGGTGGTATCAGTACTTTTACTGTAACCCAGTACTTTTACACGGTGGTATCAGTATTTTTACTGTAACCCAGTGCTTCTACACGGTGGTATCAGTACTTTTACTGTAACCCAGTACTTCTACACGGTTGTGTCAGTACTTTTACTGTAACCCAGTACTTCTACACGGTGGTATCAGTATTTTTACTGTAACTCAGTACTTCTACACGGTGGTATGAGTACTTTTACTGTAACACAGTACTTCTACACGGTGGTATCAGTACTTTTACTGTAACCCAGTACTTCTACACGGTGGTATCAGTACTTTTACTGTAACCCAGTACTTTTACACGGTCGTGTCAGTACTTTTACTGTAACACAGTACTTCTACACGGTCGTGTCAGTACTTTTACTGTAACCCAGTACTTCTACACGGTGGTATGAGTACTTTTACTGTAACACAGTACTTCTACACGGTCGTGTCAGTACTTTTACTGTAACACAGTACTTCTACACGGTCGTGTCAGTACTTTTACTGTAACCCAGTACTTCTACACGGTGGTATCAGTATTTTTACTGTAACCCAGTACTTCTACACGGTCGTGTCAGTACTTTTACTGTAACACAGTTCTTCTACACGTTGGTATCAGTACTTTTACTGTAACTCAGTACTTCTACACGGTGGTATGAGTACTTTTACTGTAACCCAGTACTTCTACATGGTCGTGTCAGTACTTTTACTGTAACCCAGTACTTTTACACGGTGGTATCAGTACTTTTACTGTAACCCAGTACTTCTACACGGTTGTGTCAGTACTTTTACTGTAACCCAGTACTTCTACACGGTGGTATCAGTATTTTTACTGTAACACAGTACTTCTACACGGTGGTATCAGTACTTTTACTGTAACTCAGTACTTCTACACGGTGGTATCAGTACTTTTACTGTAACCCAGTACTTCTACACAGTGGTATCAGTACTTTTACTGTAACCCAGTACTTCTACATGGTGGTATCAGTACTTTTACTGTAACCCAGTACTTTTACACGGTGGTATCAGTATTTTTACTGTAACCCAGTACTTCTACACGGTGGTATCAGTACTTTTACTGTAACCCAGTACTTCTACACGGTGGTATCAGTATTTTTACTGTAACCCAGTACTTCTACACAGTGGTATCAGTACTTTTACTGTAACTCAGTACTTCTACACGGTGGTATGAGTACTTTTACTGTAACACAGTACTTCTACACGGTCGTGTCAGTACTTTTACTGTAACACAGTACTTCTACACGGTCGTGTCAGTACTTTTACTGTAACCCAGTACTTCTACACGGTGGTATGAGTACTTTTACTGTAACACAGTACTTCTACACGGTCGTGTCAGTACTTTTACTGTAACACAGTACTTCTACACGGTCGTGTCAGTACTTTTACTGTAACCCAGTACTTCTACACGGTGGTATCAGTATTTTTACTGTAACCCAGTACTTCTACACGGTCGTGTCAGTACTTTTACTGTAACACAGTTCTTCTACACGTTGGTATCAGTACTTTTACTGTAACTCAGTACTTCTACACGGTGGTATGAGTACTTTTACTGTAACCCAGTACTTCTACACGGTCGTGTCAGTACTTTTACTGTAACCCAGTACTTCTACACGGTGGTATCAGTACTTTTACTGTAATCCAGTGCTTATACACGGTCGTGTCAGTACTTTTACTGTAATCCAGTACTTCTACACGGTCATGTCAGTACTTTTACTGTAACCCAGTACTTCTACACGGTGGTATCAGTACTTTTACTGTAACCCAGTACTTCTACACGGTGGTATCAGTACTTTTACTGTAACCCAGTACTTCTACACGGTGGTATCAGTACTTTTACTGTAACACAGTACTTCTACACGGTCGTGTCAGTACTTTTACTGTAACCCAGTACTTCTACACGGTCGTGTCAGTACTTTTACTGTAACCCAGTACTTCTACACGGTGGTATCAGTATTTTTACTGTCACACAGTACTTCTACACGGTCGTGTCAGTACTTTTACTGTAACACAGTACTTCTACATGTTGGTATCAGTACTTTTACTGTAACACAGTACTTCTGCACGGTGGTATCAGTACTTTTACTGTAACACAGTACTTTTACACGGTGGTATCAGTACTTTTACTGTAACCCAGTACTTCTACACGGTTGTGTCAGTACTTTTACTGTAACCCAGTACTTCTACACGGTGGTATCAGTACTTTTACTGTAACCCAGTACTTCTACACGGTGGTATCAGTACTTTTACTGTAACCCAGTACTTCTACACGGTGGTATCAGTACTTTTACTGTAAGCCAGTACTTCTACACGGTCGTGTCAGTACTTTTACTGTAAGCCAGTACTTCTACACGGTCGTGTCAGTACTTTTATTGTAAGCCAGTACTTCTACACGGTGGTATCAGTACTTTTACTGTAACCCAGTACTTCTACACGGTGGTATCAGTACTTTTACTGTAACCCAGTACTTCTACACGGTGGTATCAGTACTTTTACTGTAACCCAGTACTTCTACACGGTGGTATCAGTACTTTTACTGTAACCCAGTACTTCTACACGGTGGTATCAGTACTTTTACTGTAACCCAGTACTTCTACACGGTGGTATCAGTACTTTTACTGTAACCCAGTACTTCTACACGGTTGTGTCAGTACTTTTACTGTAACCCAGTACTTTTACTGTAACCCAGTACTTCTACACGGTTGTGTCAGTACTTTTACTGTAACCCAGTACTTCTACACGGTGGTATCAGTACTTTTAATGTAACACAGTACTTCTACACGGTGGTATCAGTACTTTTACTGTAACACAGTACTTCTACACGGTGGTATCAGTACTTTTACTGTAACACGGTACTTCTACACAGTGGTATCAATACTTCTTACAAAGTGTGAAGTAAATTACTGATTGTATTAATCCACACTTGAAAGACTATCATAAGTATTTGTCTACCTCAATCAATATGTTTTTCTGCACTGTATGTATTATAAGCATAATATTGACTGTAAACACAATAGGAACACTTCCCCTTTAAGAGAACAGGTCAACAACCATCACTTCCTGACTGCTGACGGAGGAGCGTGATGGCGCCAACGGGGACCAATGAGGAGGTCAACGCCTGCTCCATGTGTTAGATGAGATGTTTACAACTCCTTGTACACATTTTAGCGGAGCCGTCAGACAGCAACCTGGGGGTTTCTTAGCCACGCAGTCTGTGGAAACGGTGATGTGATTGTGTCCTCACCTGAGAATATTCTCTACGTTTGACTTATCACGTTCATAAATATATCGATTTAACTAGAAGATTGCCGTTTTGATTCGACATTCAAGCTCCGAGTTCTTCATCTTTTTCCTCAACAAAAGTCCATGTTTCCTCATTGATTTAAGAAAAACAACAACACACTGAAATGCTCCTGATGTTGAAATACAGGCTGGAGTTAAAGAACACAAACTGAATGTCAGGGTGTGTTTAAGTTCACGTATTGTTAGTTAGTATATTTAGAAACGTATTTATCAACGTGTATAGATCGTGTGCATGTGACGTCACGCTTACGTCCCAACCATTAAATCAGCCATGTTGGATGATATACACAACCAAGACGGCGCCCGTTCGCGTGTGAATTGCTGAAACGCTTCGTAATTTTCTTTGTATTTAAACGTCTAAGATTGAAAGAAAACGCCAATCGTGTGCACAGTTCATAGTTGTGGTCATAACGCTACTCGTGACCCAGAGAAACGGTTCTTTAGATTTCCTACAATCATCAAAAACAACGATCCACTAAAGAGGGATGAGTTGCTGTCCACCGAACGCCGTCAGCTGGTTTAGCAACATAACTCGTGAGGATTCAACGGAAGAAGAAGCACAATTCACCGTGTGTGTGGCCTCCACTTTATATCTGGTAAGAGCTCATGCTAAAGCTATGGCTTCAATGTTTACGTTAAACATTTGTGCTTCTGATATACCCGAACACTGTAAGACCTTACTTCTCCACATCGCTGTCTGGTAAATAAGGCACTTTCTTTACATGTGATGCCATTTGCTCTTTTCTTCTGTGCATGTTTTTGTTTGGCTTATTCTTGAGACTACTTCACTTGAGAAAAGCAAAGCACCAATGTGAGAACATACTTCGCTTACTCCAGCCATACAATCACAGTGTGCGAGGATAACATCGCCGCTCTTCTCACTCACAAACCACGGCTTGAGCGGTGTATCTCGAGCTCTTTGAGAGTGATTTACACGGGCATGGACGAGCACCCTGTCATCTTTCAGTGGTTTGGTAAGAAGACTACCAACCCAGTCAGAAACAAAGACATTATAAGCATCTAAGCTCTTGTACGCCTTCATTTGTGCGTTGGTTGCCCACGACGTTTGTAACACAAGTTAGTTCACAATATCCGGATATTCAATCGGCGGTAATGAATCTAAATCCTCAATATAATCCGACGGCTGTAGCGTGTACAGGTCACGGCCGCAAATTTGGACTTTTTCTCTGAATCTTGCCTTTGCAGAGGATCCAGAGAGTCACAATACTTTGAAGAAGTCGGAGTTGTATTGTTGTTGTTGTTGTTCGCTTTAGGCGCCATTGTTGATTTGGTATATCATCCAACATGGCGTTGCACGCATACTTCACACAGTTGTGTCACGTGTTTGCACACTATCTATTGATATTAATATTTTCGGATAGGAGGTTTCCCGCCTCTGCATGAACCATACCAGATTCCCTTTAAAACTTACAACATTTACCGTCTCTTTGCTCTGCAGCAAAGGCATACACAAAGTACAACATAGCTTTAAATAATTTCGATATACATAGAGTATTGTGGGGAACTCTGCCTAGTAAGGATGTTTCTAAAAGCTCTTTATTTCTAGAGAGTGTAATTTCTTTAAAGTCAACTCTTTAAATAACGCAGTTCTTCTACAGCCCGCCGCGGTAGGTTTTGGAGGATTCGGATTATTGTTAACGATCAAAGCTGGTTTAAAAATATATACTTCTTTATTTAAACAAGAAAGCCTGGCCGATTGAACACATGCCGAGTGACAGTGTGGTCAGGAATACTTAGGAATCGAGAGGTGTTTGTTTGCCAACGAGCTCGGATGTTTTAAAATGATAGTTTTTCCGATGAAGTTTGGCAGCGAACACACTCGGGAGTGACGTTTGTCCATCACACAAGACTCCCTCACACGAAGTCGAAACATTAAACAGATAATTCCCACGGACGCGTAAATATTTCAGAGTTCTTTAAACTTAAACTTTAAACTTTAATATCTGACCTGACGGGAAAGTTTCGTCTCCGCGGGGAATCACAGCCACGGTTCTCACTCACGCCGGGTGTGGGTGGTGTTGGGTTTTGAAGCCCAAAGGGCGCTGTGATAGTCTTTCAAATGAATCCAGTAAACTTCTAGATGATCAAGATACTTATTTATTTAAAGTGATGATGACAGCATTTCAAAAATACCCTCAGCCGAGGATACTTTCACACACCATGTCCACAGTCCGAATCAATAAAGAGCCAGTTAGCTGTCTGTTGGTAAAAGTGAAAGTGATACCAAAACATCA
The DNA here is from genome assembly GCF_900634415.1 of Cottoperca gobio. Classification (NCBI taxonomy): domain Eukaryota; kingdom Metazoa; phylum Chordata; class Actinopteri; order Perciformes; family Bovichtidae; genus Cottoperca; species Cottoperca gobio. The sequence continues at coordinate 174,554 of NW_021166812.1, read as the reverse complement.
TAAACATTTTGCTATATTCTCTACAGAAGGGTGTCGTCGTCCCTCATTGGTCCATGTTGGCGCGGTTATGACCCTTGGTGGGCCGTCTTGTTGTGACGAGATGGAGGTAGACCTGAAACTCTTTGAAGAGAACCTACAGTGCTTCACATTCATAACTAATATAGTGCTCATTATACATTTGTGCAGAAATACATGTTGTGTAATAATACATTTTGATTGAGGTGTACAAGTACATGTGATAATCATTAAGTGTGACTCAATACAATCAGGAGTTTATTTACTTGACAGTGGGGTCAGAGGTCACCACATCTGTGCGTGTGCGTGTCGGCTAGGTTTTGAAGCAAGACTCCAGGTGAACAGAATAAATCTGTAACTAACAGATATCATGAAACTTCATTGTTGAGTGTGCTGAGTCCTTGCCACAGCGGCCACTGGTTTGAGTCCGACCTGCAGCCATTTGCTGTATATCATTCCTCTCCTCTCTTTCACAATCTGCACTTCCCACTATCATAAAGGCATGAAAACCCCCAAAATATAACTTTAAAATGATATAATATATATTATTCTGCAGAATGAGCACTTTTGATACTTGATACGTCTCACCATATTTTGACGGTGAGAAGAGTGAACTGGTATTATGCCGATACTTTTGTACTTTTTGAATGCAGGAGTTTTAATTGTAACAGAGTAATGTTACAAGTAAGTTAATGTCTGTTGTCAACACAATGCAAATGTAAAATGTCAGAAGTCTGTTAAACAAAACATAATTAATGTAAAAGTTTAAGAAAAAAGGACCAACTCATGGTTTGAAACTTGAACACCTGAAACATTTCCAGTTTGCGTCTGCTGTGAGTTAAATCCTGTTGAAACAGTCTCGTTGTAAAAGTACAAGAACAGTAAATACATATAATTCAAGCAGGAAAAGTATTGACAGGTGTGAATATGTATTTAAATAAACTCAGACTTTTAAAATGTTCACGTGAGATCAGATAATCTGACTTCCTGCTGTTCTGGAGCTCGTTCCACTAGTATGTGTAAGCGATGTGTAAATGATGTTTTATATTTCACAAACATCCATTTGTTCATATTTTGTTGTAATAATACTCCTTTTTGTATATTTATTTCGAGAAGTGTTATTTGGTTAAATATGCTTTGGGGTTCCGCTGAGGAGAGGAGGCATGTGGGTAGAGAGTTGCTCGGCGCTGGATGTGGCTTCTCACCGAACCTTGAGACAATAAATGCTGGTTGAAAAGGCAGAAGTTCTCCTCATCGTTATTTCCTGATCCAACACAACGCAGAGTCTATCGTGGTGTCAGTCGCAGACCGGCTACATGTGCAGCCACCAATCCCAGACACAGGAGAGAGCAGAGAATACAAATGCCTAGCCAGCTCTACAGTCGGGGCTGCTGGTGTTGACAGCCATATGTATTTCTGTTTGGGTCTGTGATTGTTGTGCTCGGATATAGGGTATTGAACGTAATATATTGTACTTGCCATTTCGTGTTCCGTGCAAACTGTCAGTTTTGTTTAGTTGGGACAGTTTGATCGTCAGCCTGTGGAACTAGAGCTTTGTTAAGCACGCTAGGTGCTCTGGTGATATTTATGCTTTGTTTGTATGAATCTAGCTTTCACCCCGAGTTTTGTTTTAGAGTTGTTTAGGTTGGGTTTTAATTTTGTTAGTTTGGCCTTGATGCCTTATGCTCTTATGCTAAGAGCCCTCTCTGTGTTCCATTTTTCTATTTAAAAGCAATTGATTGCCAATTATCCATATTCTATTAAGAAATATACTTTATTTACCATCAACATCTGGTTATATGTTACTCCCTTTTCCCTTGCAGAGCCGGGTCGTAACATCCCCCATAACCCACATCACTTTTTCTGGCCAAAACATACCCCTATCACCATCAGTCACCAACCTAGGTGTAAGATTTGACCCTCATCTGACCTTTGACACCCACATCAAACATCTGTGCAAGACCTCCTTCTACCACCTCAGGAACATTGCAAAACTCCGCCCCACACTCTCCCTGTCAGATGCTGAACAACTCGTCCACGCCTTTGTCTCCTCAAGGTTGGACTACTGCAACGCTCTCCTCATCGGGATTCCAAGCGAGAGCCTTCAAAAGCTCCAATATATCCAAAACAGCGCCGCTAGGATCCTGATGAGGGTGCGAAAATATAACCACATCACACCCATTCTCCACTCGCTCCACTGGCTTTCTGTCTCATTCAGGATCGAATACAAAATCTCCCTACTCACCCATCAGCATACATGGAAATGCTCCTCCGTACCTCAAGGAACTCCTCCCCCAACAAACCTCCACACGCAACCTCCGCTCCTCTAAAAATACTTTGCTCCACCCCCCCAGGACCAAGCTCCGCACCATAGGCGATCGGGCCTTCTGCTCAGCCACCTATGGAATTCCATCCCAGAACACCTGAGGGCTCCACAGGTCGGTGGCCTGTGGAGCCGTAACCTCTTATGTCTGTTGTTGTTGTTGTTTTGTTGTTGTTGTTGTCCTGCATTTTAGCGCCTTGAGGTTGCTTTTAGCTTTGAAAGGCACTTTACAAATACAATGTATTATTATTATTATTATTATAAGAAGAAGAAGAAGGAGGAGATGAAGAAGAAGAAGGAGAAGGAGAAGAAGAAGAAGAAGAAGAAGAAGGAGGAGATGAAGAAGAAGAAGGAGAAGAAGAAGAAGAAGAAGAAGAAGAAGAAGAAGAAGAAGAAGAAGAAGAAGACTGATAACATGGGAGTGAGAGCAGGTTGCACATCCTGCACGTTGTTATTGATGTTACACACATGGAGAGAGTTGTGTGATATACAGATTGTAAAGCTTTTAGGACAAAAAATAAATAAACAAAATCAATAAGTCAGGACGACTCAAGTGTTTATGAAGAGGTTTGTTCCTCACTGGCACTGTCATCAATGGCATGTTTGTGCATCTTATACAGCTCTTCTGTCTCAGTTGTATAGTCTGTTGTACACCGCATGGAGTAAAGATGTATCGTCAGAGCCAGGCATCAAAAGACATTATAGTTTCAGAAGTAAAAGGAGGAGTTTCCTCACCAAGGGTGGAGGGCCTTTGTTTGGGTATTTGGGCCCAGCATCTCTTCATGAGCTCCATGAGTCCTGTCAACTCAGAAAGCTCCACAGCCTGGCCGCTGATATCGTCCAGGGATGCGAAGCACCACTAAATCGGGCGGTTTATCTACAGCAGAGGAAGGTTTAAACAGGCCTTCAGGGTGGCCTCAAGGTTAGTGAGCCCTCGGAAATACCAAAAATATACATATGTATATACTGTATACAGTATATATATATATATATATACAGTATATATATATATATATATATATATATATATATATATATATATATATACAAGGTAATATAATATAATATAAGGTCTGTACTGATGCTTACATTCATACTGGACAGAGGGTCTAAGGACAGAGGGTCTGAGGACAGAGGGTCTGAGGACAGAGGGTCTAAGGACAGAGGGTCTGAGGACAGAGGGTCTAAGGACAGAGGGTCTAAAGACAGAGGGTCTGAGGACAGAGGATCTAAGGACAGAGGGGGTCGTATGTACAGTCTGTAAACACTGAGACAAATGGGTAATGTGAAAAATGATGTAGCTCTTTCATCGCGTCCTGAAACGGTACTCGCCTGTGGCCACACCCCTAACAATGGGAATTAGGCAATAACAATGGCAATACCCTGGAGATTGCTCCCTTTGGTGTTCATGGGTTGACTTGCACAAAAAAAGACGGCATTTTGAAAATCCATGTCTCTGCAGTGGAAGATGGTGGAGCTTAACTTCTTTGACCATCGTGTCAGGCCTAAAATGTAGTCGACATAGGGCCCCCTCCCTGATTTAGCACCCGGGAAGGCCCCCAAAGGGAATGGTTTTTGGTGTCCAAATGAGCCACCTCGGCCCCATGCAAAGGTATGGCCATTGGACAGATCCAGTTTCCAGTTCCATAAATATGTTATTATTTAATATATGAAAACATTCTTATCCCAGTGCTGTTCGGTGCTCTTGTACCTGTAGATATCGGAGGCTCGGGTAGGTCTGTACGATAATTCAAACGCTTCCAGTGGCATGTAGCTGATCGTCCCCCCCTCTTTGCCGTTCTTCTTGGAGCCCTGCGTGATGCTGTAGTAAATCCGGGAAAGGCCAAAATCTGTAAACTGGAGAGAAAATTATCATACTGGAAGGAGGCAGGACAGGAACTTTTCTTTTTTCTTTGGGGATTATTTATGCCTTTAATGATAGTACAGTTTTTAAGATTAGGAAAGGGGGGAGAAGGGGGATGAGTTCTCATTGAAAGAAAGAAAGAGAGAGAGGATGAGAGAGAGAGAGAGGAGAGAGAGAGGATGAGAGAGGAGAGAGAGAGAGGAGAGGAGAGAGGATAGAGAGAGGATGAGAGGAGGAGGAGAGAGGAGAGGAGAGGAGGAGAGAGAGGGAGAGAGGAGAGAGAGGAGAGAAAGAGAGAGAGAGAGGAGAGAGAGGAGAGAGGAGAGAGAGAGGATGAGAGAGGAGAGAGAGAGGAGAGGAGAGAGGAGAGAGAGAGGAGAGAGGAGAGGAGGAGAGAGAGGAGAGAGGAGAGAGAGAGGAGAGAGAGAGAGAGAGAGGAGAGAGAAGAGAGTGAGGAGAGGAGGAGAGAGGAGGACGAGCGAGAGAGGGAGGAGAGAGGAGAGGAGGAGAGGAGAGGAGAGAGGAGAGAAGAGAAGAGGAGAGAGGAGGAGGAGAGGGGCAGGAGGAGGAGAGAGGAGAGGAGAGAGGAGAGGAGAGAGAGAAGAGAGAAAGAGGAGAAGAGAGGAGAGAGAGAGGAGAGGTAGAGGAGAGGAGAGAAGAGTGAAGAGGGAGAGGAGAGGAGAGGAGAGAGGGAGGAGAGAAGAGGAGGAGAGAGAGAGGAGAGAGAGAGGAGAAGAGAGGAGAGAGAGAGGAGAGGAGAGAAGAGAGAGAGGGAGAGGAGGAGGAGAGAGGAGAGGAGGGAGAGAGGAGAGGGAGAGGAGGAGGAGAGGGAGAGAAGCGGAGAGGAGGGGAGAGAGGAAGAGAGGAAGAGAGAGAGGAGGGAGAGAGAGAGGAGAGAAGAGCGGGGAGAGGAGGAGCGACGAGGAGAGGGAGAGAAGAGGAGAGAGGAGAGGAGAGAGAGAGGAGAGGAGCGAGAGAGAGGAGAGGAGGGAGAGGAGAGAGAGAGGAGAGCGAGAAGGGAGAGGAGAGAGGAGAGGAGAGAAGAGAGAAGAGGAGAGGAGAGAGGAGAGAGGGAGAGGAGAGGGAAGAGGAGAGAGAGGAGAGAGGAGAGGAGAGGAGAGGGAAGAGGAGAGAGGAGGGAGAGAGGGAGAAGAGAGAGAGAGAGAGAGGAGAGGAGAGGAGAGGAGGAGGAGAGAGAGGGGGAGGAGAGGGAGAGAGGAGATTGATTTGATTTTTTTTTTAAACACTTTATTTACATATTTTTCATTTGTACAAACTCTTTTAAAATAAAGTGCTTAAAACAACAAATACAAAATATATACATTTAACCCTTTATCATCACAAATCAATAGTAAACAATCATTTTTGTATCACTACCCTTCTAAGGCACAACATGGGTCAAAAATGACTCGCATCGACCCACAAAGCCACCTCATTTGAGTGTTTGAGCGATCCAACTAAGCAATACATCCAACATCTGAAACCTCCAATCGTCACCCCGCCCCACCCACACACACCACCCATCACCCATCACCGGCCGAATGATGCATGCTATGTGCGAGTGTGACATAGCGACAAGCAAAGATTCCAAACGTCAAATGCACCGCCCGATCCAAATCACCGCCACAACAACTATCCCTAACAATATCATTATCATAGCACGTCCTCTCTCCACCTCCATCACACCCGGCCCATGTGTGCTAACCCGATGCAGCAACACAAAAACCATTCCAGATCACAGATCAAGAAGGGGGAAAATGAAAACAATGACCTGCAGTAACCAAAAACAAATAACATTCAAAGAACAGCCGGAACACCAAATGACCAAATAAATCGATCCAGCCGTGCACGAAACAACACCGCAGGCCAACAAGGGCCACCCCCGAATCATGCCGCGCCCCAGAAAAGGGGTTTGCATAGGCTTGTGTTTAAAAGGGCTAACAGAAAAATAATAAAAAACTATCCAATAAAAGCTTGTGCAAAGTGTAATTCGTCATCACTGACGGAACAGATAATATTTTTAAAACACCAACTTTGTAAAAGTGTCTATGTCTCCTATATGTTTATAAAACCTGAACTCGAGCCAGAGTCTATATTGCACAGCCACACTGCTTTTGCCTCCTGCCCTTCTCTGTTTTCCACTCTGTTCTTTTTACTTATGTAGATGGCCATTTTGGCTTCTCCTGAGAGGAAGTTTAGGAGCTGACATTTTTCTTTGTTATCTTTTGTGTAGGCAGCTCCCATGATAAAAACACTTAGTAAAATAACATCAAAGAGACTAAAAACCAATGTTAAAAGAGAGAAGAAACTGGCGAGTCTCTTACACTCAGTCAAAACGTGGAAGACAGTCTCACGTAGATTACAAAACGGACAATTATTTAAAACAGCATGATTAATAACAGAGATGAAAGCATTGGAAGCGATAGCACCATGTAAAATCCTCCACTGAAGGTCCGCAGTCCGCTTTTTGAGGGGTGGTTTGTATAAAATCCTTCACTGTGGACCCGGTCCGCTTTCTCCACCTAGTCTATTGCTCCACACATTGGAGGGTCTGCTGCACAGGCCTTTTCTATTGATGCTTTTCACACAGTTCGCATAGAAAGTTGTTTTGTCTGCTCTGTGCAACAACAGTTTTGCTGGATTAGTGACCTTGAGCAGGGGGCTGGTCAGTTCTCCCAGCCCTGGGCTCAGGTAGATGCTGCTGCTGACGTCCAGCCTGGCCCTGTGAATTAGAGGCTCCATCAACAACCAGTGCAGAGAGTCAGACTTTGGGCACCGTTTATGGTCAAAAAGGGCCCAACACTTAAAAACACTCTGATAAAATGGAGGCAGCTCACTTACCCTTAACAATTTTGAATCAGTTAAAAACAGAGCAGTATCCAGCCCCAGGTTACTCACGCATCTGAGGATACAGCTGGCCACTTCTCTCCAAACCAAATCAGCCGGACCGGTAAGATATTTCTGTTAAAACTGGAGTCTAAAAGTGGCTGTTCGGCTGGCCAGGCGGACTAGGCCCTGTCCCCCCTCCTCTCTGGATAAAAACAGATATATACATAGTTTTCTATATTTTAGCTAACAGGCCTGAGGAAGGGGCCACACAGGTCAGACGGTGCCACAGTTGGGATGCCACAAGGTTGTTTAAAACCAAAACCCTACCTTTAAAAGACATCTGAGGGAGCAGCCATTTCCATTTGGAAATCCTTCCCTCAGTCTTTTCAGTGATATTCTCCCAGTTCTTCTGGACTATATTTTCTTTTCCTAAAAACACACCTAGATATTTTATTCCATCTCTTTTCCAGGTGAGGCTCTGGGGAAGAACTGGGAGACCGCCAAGCCACTCCCCAACAGCGAGGGCTTCCCTCTTCTTCGAATTCACCCTCGCTGCCGATGCCGTGCTAAAATATTTTACAATATTGGTTAAAATATCTGCCTCCTTCTGGCTTCCGATGACAACAATGACATCATCCGCATACGCTCATAAAATAATGCTGCTACTACCACCAGGTAGAAATAGACCTTGTAGGTTGCAGCGTATTTTTCTGAGGAGAGGTTCAAGGGAGAGCGCATAGAGCATTCCTGACAGAGCACAGCCCTGCCGGACCCCTCTACACACTCTAAAAGGAGCACACAGACTACCATTGAACTTCAGCACACTCTCAACTTCACTGTACAACACCTTGATCTTGCCTATGAAACCAGCGCTGAACCCAAACTTCTCCATTACTTTCCAGAGGAAGTTGTGTTCAACCCGATCAAAAGCCTTTTCCTGATCCAGAGAAATCAGACCAGTATTAATGCCCAATGAGCTGGAGACCTCCAAAACATCTCGAATTATGTGGACATTGTCTACCATGGACCTGCTGGGCACACAGTAGGTCTGGTCCCAGTATATGACCTGCTCCATAGCCCCCCCCCCAGCCTGGTGGCCAGAGCCTTGGACAGAAGCTTATAATCCACACACAGCAAAGACACAGGATGCCAATTATCAATGTCATGCGGGTTTTACTTCTTAGGCAGAAGTGTTATCACTGCTCTGCGGCAGGACATCGGCATGGAACCAGAGGCCAAGCTTTCATTAAAAACATTAAAAGATAATTTGATAAAATGTCCCAGAAGGATTTAAAAAAGCCGTCGGTGCCGGGAGCTCGCCTTCCCTGCATGGCCTGTAAAGCTACCTGCAGCTCCCGCATAGTCAACGGCCCCTCTAACTGTGAGTTGGTCTCCTCTGAGACCTGAGGCAGTGAATCACAGAACCTTCCGAGGAGTGTTTCATCTCCCTCATACTCACTGGAGTAGAGGGAAGAATAAAAACTCACGGCTCGCCTTCTTATCTGGCTTGGTTCAGTTATTTCATGCCCAGTAGGTCCTGATGTGAAGATCATATTTACAGAACTCCACCAGGACACAGGTTTTCACTTTTCGCTGCGTAAACACATTTCAGGGGTTTAGTGACGTCTGCAGATGGATTCTGTGCTCTGTTGAACAGAACCCCCCCCCCGGCAGCTGAACGACGCTCCCTGCTATAGGTATATATTATTATATATTATTATAACACACCTTATTATAAGTTTTCATAACCACAGTGTCGTATCAGCATCTCCTGGAAGAAAAATAATAAATAATAATAAAAGGTTTATTTTTCTGTAAACCTCTCCTCATGTTTAACTGATGTTTATGAGCTGTACCCTGTAAACATACAATTATACAAACTGTACAATCCAATGAGCACGTGTGACCACACTCTGAATAATATCAGTAATCATAATAAGTTGTCTGACAATATGAAATGTGTGTTTCCTGAGGGACACAACCAGCACGGCACCTGCTGAGGCGAGTTAACGTTAGTATCATATATATTTATTAATTATATATTAGTATATTCACACATGTTCACAGTAATGATTACAATATTTATTCCGTTTGGACAAACAGCAGTTTAATAAATGTGAAACTAAATGTGACACACTGGACAACAGACACTCTTTAACACGTCTTATTCTTTGGAAATGTTTTTCTCATGTTTCTTATTTTAATTATTATTATTGAAATGCAACACAAACTGTCTTTATTAATACAACACCAGGAAACAAGCATCCTGTCAATGAATAAATAAAGTTTTCTGTCTGGACCTTTAGCACTAATGACCTTCCACACACTCAGAGAGACGCCCACACACACACACACACACACACGCACACACACACACACACACACACACACTCCTACAGTGTGTCAGTAGTTCTCCGGTCGTCTCTCAGGTGAGTGCCTGCTCTCTCTCATTAAATATTTAATGAGATTATTAAACGTGTGTCTGCAGCTGCACAGATGCATGATGGGAAACGTTCAGGCTGTTAGAAGGTGTTTCTTCATTTTATTTGAGACTCAGACTTTCTCACAGACACATGAACACTTTTCAATCATTAACATGTAAACTGTGTGTTTGTGCTGCTGCAGGGTCAACACTTCTGCATTACTCACATCAACACAATTATTCCTTCTATTGCAAGTTGTCTCAGATGTTATATGATTAGAATATATATATATGATGTTTCCTTTAAAACTCTGAGACTGGAAGTTATTAGCCTCCAGTCTGCATCCGGCTGCCGGACCGACCGCGTGCAGCACAAACTTTCTTCCAATCTTCCACTTAACAAAATGTATTTTTGTAAACACAGTTAATGTTGTAATGTGAGACAGGTGATGTGAGATACATATATATATATATATTTATACAGTGTCCTCCAGACGTTTTGTTTACTTTAGTAAATGAGTAAAACAGGCTGTAAAATGTCTTTTACCTTCTCGGCCTTTCACTCACAACATTCAATAATCTTTTTGTGTTTTGAAAGCTGGATGTATTTTTGTAAATGGCTTGAAGGGTTAATTGAAAGTTACTTTTAAAAATCAGGATTTTAATCTCTACCTGTCTGTCTCTACCTGTCTCTCTCTCAGTCATGTTATCCTTGGTCAGTCTCTCGCTCCGTCTCTCTGGTTGCCAAGGAAGTAGGCGCTCCCTGGCAACTGTCGTCTCCGGCAACAAGACGTCCAGGTGAGTCCGTCACACCATGCTCTACCTGTAAGGCTGCCCTGGGGCATCAACCTTTATTTCAAATTGAGAAACATAGAGGTAGAGCGAAAACCAAGATGGTGACAGTTAAGAATGGCCAATGGGGGACGTGACGGTGACTAAGTCCCCTGACGGGGTTTGGTGTTTGTGCAGGTTGGTGAGGGAGCGGCTGAAGGCGGAGGTAGAGGAGATGAAGAGTCAGTTCTCAGGGTTCAGACCCGGTCTGGTGGTCCTGCAGGTGAGAGCCGCCTGTCACACGAAGGTTTAAACATTTAATCGTATTCTGTTGGGGTCAAAATGTTTACTTTACATTTTTACTTTACATTCTCTGTGTGTCTCTGTGTGTCTCTGTGTGTCTCTGTGTGTCTCTTTGTGTGTCTGTGTGTCACTGTGTGTCTATGTGTGTCCCTGTGTGTCTCTGTGTGTCCCTGTGTGTCTCTGTGTGTCCCAGTGTGTCTCCGTGTGTCCCTGTGTGTCTCTGTGTGTCTCTGTGTGTCCCTGGGTGTCGCTGTGTGTCTCTGTGTGTCTATGTGTGTCCCTGTGTGTCTCTGTGTGTCCCTGGGTGTCGCTGTGTGTCTCTGTGTGTCTATGTGTGTCCCTGTGTGTCTCTGTGTGTCCCTGTGTGTCTCTGTGTGTCTCTTTGTGTGTCTGTGTGTCCCTGTGTGTCTCTGTGTGTCTCTGTGTGTCTCTGTGTGTCCCTGTGTGTCCCTGTGTGTCGCTGTGTGTCCCCGTGTGTCTCTGTGTGTCCCCGTATGTCTCTGCGTGTCCCTGTGTGTCCCTGTGTGTCTCTGTGTGTCTCTTCGTGTCTCTTCATGTCCCTGTGTGTCCCTGAGTGTCCCTGTGTGTCTCTTCGTGTCTCTTCGTGTCCCTGTGTGTCCCAGTGTGTCTCTGTGTGTCCCTGTGTCTCTGTGTGTCTCTGTGTCTCTGTATGTCTCTGTGTGTCTCTGTATGTCCCCGTGTGTCTCTGTGTGTCTCTATATGTCCCTGTGTGTCTCTGTGTGTCTCCGTTTGTCTCTCTGTGTCTCTGTATGTTCCTGTGTGTCTCTGTGTGTCCCTGTGTGTCTCTGTGTGTCTCTGTGTGTCTCTCTGTGTCTCTGTATGTCCCTGTGTCTCTCTGTGTGTCTCCATGTGTCACCATATGTCTCTGCGTGTCGCTGTTTGTCTCTGCGTGTCCCCGTGTGTCTCTGTGCGTGTCTCTGCATGTGTCTGCGTGTCCCTGTGTGTCTCTCTCTGTCCCCGTGTGTCCCTGTGCGTCTTTGCGTGTCCCTGTGTGTCTCTCTGTGTCCCCATGTTCCCTCCACTTCTTCTCCAGCAGGACAAACAAATGTACTGTTGCTATATTTAGGTTTTCCTTTTTTGTGTGTGAATTAAAGAAAACAAAAACAATAATCTAGTGCGACCCGACCCCAGATAAGTGGTAGACAATGGATGGATGGAATAATCCACGTGCTTTTCCTGTTTTCGTCAAACCAGCAGTTGGAATATAATTCAAACCAGAGCACAAAGCATGTGTCCTTGGGCAACGGTGTGTGTGTGAGAATGTTTATCAATAAAGCAGGTGCCAGTTTGTATGGTATACCCCCCCCCCCCCCCGCCGTGCTGTACCTGTGCCCTCGTTGTGATTGCTGGTCAGATGAAACACATTGTGCTGCAGTTGCTTCTGTCAGGGACACTGATAACAAAACCTGCACCAGGCAGAATGCCCGGACCCTGACCTGGACCCTGACCCGGACCTGGAGAGTCAGCTTCAATCAGGCTGAATCCGGTTCAGCTGTGGGCGCTCGGTTTCTCTCAGGCTGTTTGTGTTTGACTTTGTTGGCTCAGTGTGTGAACAGGTGAGTCCTGCAGGTTCATCAGGAGCCACATGTAAGGGTTTCTGCTGAAGAAGATGTGAACGAACTGTGACTCTTTAAAGGGACAACAACATCAACAACATCAACATCATCAATAACATCATCAACATCATCAACAACATCATCAACATCATCAACATCATCAACATCATCAACAACAACAGCATCAACATCATCAACAACAACATCAACAACATCAACATCATCAACAACATCATCAACAACATCAACATCATCAACAACATCATCAACATCATCAACAACATCATCAACATCAACAACAACATCAATAACAGCATCAACAACATCAACAGCAACACCATCAACAACATCAACAACATCAACAACATCAACAACATCAACAGCAACACCATCAACAACATCGTCAACATCAACAACAACAACAGCAACACCATCAACAACAACATCAATAACAGCATCAACAACATCAACAGCAACACCATCAACAACATCAACAACATCAACAACATCAACAACATCACCAGCAACAACATCAACATCAACATCAACATCAACAGCAACACCATCAACAACATTGTCAACATCAACAACAACAGCAACACCATCAACAACAACATCAATAACAGCAACACCATCAACAACATCGTCAACATCAACAACAACAGCAACACCATCAACAACAACATCAATAACAGCAACACCATCAACAACATCAACAACATCAACAACATCACCAGCAACAACATCAACATCAACAGCAACACCATCAACAACATCAACAACAGCATCAACAGCATCAACATCAACAACATCATTAGCAACAACATCATCAACATCGACAACATCACCAGCAACAACAACAACAACATCGACAACATCAACAACATTAACGTCAACAACATCAACATCAACAACAGCAACAACAGCAACAACAACATAATTAGCAACAACATCAACAACAACATCAAGACTTCACCAACATCAACAGCAACAGCAATACCATCAACAACATCAACAGCAACACCATCAACAACACCGTCAACAACATCAACAACAACAGCAACACCATCAACAACAACATCAACACCATCAACAACATCAACAGCAACACCATCAACAACATCGTCAACATCTACAACAACAGCAACACCATCAACAACAACATCAATAACAGCATCAACAACATCAACAGCAACACCATCAACAACATCAACAACATCAACAACATCAACAACATCAACAACATCAACAACATCAACAACATCACCAGCAACAACATCAACAGCAACACCATCAACAATATCAACAACATCAACAGCAACACCATCAACAACATCGTCAACATCAACAACAACAGCAACACCATCAACAACAACATCAATAACAGCATCAACAACATCAACAGCAACACCATCAACAACATCAACAACATCAACAACATCAACAACATCACCAGCAACAACATCAACAGCAACACCATCAACAACATCAACAACATCAACAGCAACACCATCAACAACATCGTCAACATCAACAACAACAGCAACAGCAACACCATCAACAACAACATCAATAACAGCAACACCATCAACAACATCAACAACATCAACAACATCACCAGCAACAACATCAACATCAACAGCAACAGCATCAACAACAACATCAATAACAGCATCAACAACATCAACAGCAACACCATCAACAACATCAACAACATCACCAGCAACAACATCAACATCAACAGCAACACCATCAACAACATCAACAACATCAACAGCAACACCATCAACAACATCGTCAACATCAACAACAACAGCAACAGCAACACCATCAACAACAACATCAATAACAGCAACACCATCAACAACATCAACAACATCAACAACATCAACAACATCACCAGCAACAACATCAACATCAACAGCAACACCATCAACAACATCAACAACAGCATCAACATCAACAACATCATTAGCAACAACATCATCAACATCGACAACATCATTAGCAACAACAACATCACCAGCAACAACAACAACATCGACAACATCAACAACATTAACGTCAAGAACATCAACATCAACAACAGCAACATCAACACCATCAACAACATCACCAGCAACAACAACAGCAACATTGAGTAATTTCCCTTGTTTTGTCACCTGGTGATGTCACAGTGTTTCCTGTTTCAGGTGGGAGACCGAGACGACTCGAACTTGTACATCAGCAGCAAGCTGAAGGCTGCAGCCGAGGTGACACATTTACATGCTGCATGTTGCCGCGAGTCGTCATCCGCACGTCATATTTATTTACACGTTCAATCAACCAGTTAGTGTCCCGTTGTTTTAACAGAAGTTACGCACTTATGTAAAGTTCGTACTTATGTCACGTATAATTGATCGTGCAGCTTTAAGTGAAGAGCGTACAGGTGAACATGGTCAAACATGTAACTAACAGATATCAACTGAAACTTCTCCACCTCATTACTGACACTTCACTTAATGCTGTATAACATGAGCTGTGAGTGACATGTGAACAAAGCCCTCTGCACAAAGCTTCAGAATATAGAGAGGAATGAAAGTGGAAAGTTTGGTGTATGTAAGTGCTGCTGAAGTGGAGATTTCTGCTGAAGAGTGTGAGAAAAAGCTCCTTTAGAGAAAAGCTCCTTTAAAGATATGTATTGTAACATTCATACATGTTGTACACACTACAGGTGAACAGAGTCATACATGTTGTACACACTACAGGTGAACAGAGTCATACATGTTGTACACACTACAGGTGAACAGGGTCATACAGGTGAACAGAGTCATACATGTTGTACACACTACAGGTGAACAGGGTCATACATGTTGTACACACTACAGGTGAACAGAGTCATACATGTTGTACACACTACAGGTGAACAGAGTCATACATGTTGTACACACTACAGGTGAACAGGGTCAAACATATAACTAACAGATATCAGCATGAAGCTTCCCCACTTCATGACTCACATCAACACAATCACCTTTTACACACAAAGTTAGTAAATAAACTAAATGTTAATGTTTTCTCAGTCTGACTGAAAGATCTCCGTCAGATTAAACTTTCAGTGTTTTCTCCGCAGATTGGAATCGATGCAAAACATCTGAGACTGCCGAACACGACGACGCAGGACGAGGTCAGTCATACATCCACACTCGATAACCTCCACCTAATAACCTCCACCTAATAACCTCCACCTGATAACCTCCACCTAATAACCTCCACCTAATATCCTCCACCCGATAACCTCCACCTAATAACCTCCACCTAATAACCTCCACCCGATAACCTCCACCTAATAAAATCTACCTAATAACCTCCACCCGATAACCTCCACGTAATAACATCCACCTAATAACATCCACACTCGATAACCTCCACCTAATAACCTCCACCTAATAACATCGACACCCAATAACCTCCACCTAATAACATCCACCCGATAACCTCCACCTAATAACATCCACCTAATAACCTCCACCCGATAACCTCCACCCGATAACCTCCACGTAATAACATCCACCTAATAACATCCACCTGATAACCTCCACCTAATAACATCCACCTAATAATCTCCACCCGATAACCTCCACCCGATAACCTCCACGTAATAACATCCACCTAATAACATCCACCTGATAACCTCCACCTAATAACATCTACACCCAATAACCTCCACCTAATAACATCCACCTAATAACATCCACACCCAATAACCTCCACCCGATAACCTCCACCTAATAACATCCACCTAATAACATCCACACCCAATAACCTCCACCTAATAACCTCCACCCAATAACCTCCACCTAATAACATCCACCTAATAACATCTACACCCAATAACCTCCACCTAATAACATCCACCCTAATAACATTAATGTATAAAATACAGATTGCTCGGTCACAGCAGAGGACAGAGGTGTGAACTGCTGCTGAACTGCAGATCTACGATCATTCATCACTTTGGGGTGAAGACCATCTCCCCTCCTGCAAACCACCATTTGTGTATAAAAGGAAGAACTGACCCAAACTAGTTCTTTGCTTTGATCTGAGTTTAAATTCCGCAGCAGAGACATTTACTCCTCTGAGCAGCACACTGTATTACAACCAGTGTGGGAGTTCATATTCTCTTATGTAATATAACTCTACTCCTTCTTACTCTTATTTGATTTGGATCTTGACTTTGTGGGTTTATTAAGAATATTTTTCCAACAAACCTCCACCTCACTCAGTGGTGCAGCCCTCCTGCTGATGACTTCCTGTCTCCTGTTATCCTGCAGGTGCTGCAGAGCATCCTGTCTGTCAACCAGAACCTGTCTGTCCACGGCCTGATCGTCCAGCTTCCTCTGGACTCCGTCAGCTCCATCGACACTGAACTCATCACCAACGCTGTGTGTCCAGAGAAAGACGTGGACGGGTGAGTGTCCACAGGAAGTGTCCATATCTTTATTTTTTACTGTTTCCTATTTATGTGTGTGTGTGTATGTGTGTGTGTGTATGTGTGTGTGTGTGTGTGTGTGTGTGTGTGTGTGTGTGTGTGTGTGTGTGTGTGTGTGTGTTTGAAGTCTGAGCTGTATGAATGCAGGGAAGTTGTCTCGAGGAGATCTGAGCGACTGCTTCATCCCCTGCACCCCCAATGGCTGCATGGAGCTCATCAGACAGACAGGTGAGTTCATTCTGCTTCATTCACACACACACACACACACACACACACACACACACACACACACACACACACACACACACACACACACACACACACTTCTACCCTAAAGTGTTAGTAACCCCACAGTTTGTGAGCAGCTTTAAATAACAACAGAATCCAGTCGAGTCTTCACCTGTGACTTCCTGTGTAGGCGTGTCCGTGGCTGGGAAACACGCCGTTGTGATCGGTCGCAGTAAGATCGTCGGAGCACC